>NW_028227256.1:103480131-103517631 GCF_978045245.1 Mus caroli
ATCAGGACCTGGCTTGCCCACCAAAAACATCATGGCTTTGGGAATGTCACTTCGTTTGGTCAAGCAGACTTTGGTTTCAGCAGTTTTAAACAATCAACACACCCAGCTTTAGACACCCCCCAAGCCCCCAGTTCAAGAGCTTCTGCCTGGGCTACTGCACCCTGGGCAGTATCCATCTCCATGACCTTGCTGCTCTGAAAAGTTACACATGCAGAAACCACAGGAAGAAAAATTCACTCCTTCCTCTCTTTTCAGGAGTGACTGCTCACAGCTGCTCACATCTGGCATGCCTCAATGGCGATCACTTGCATGGCTCAAAAAACCTTGAGCTTTGAAAGTGAAATAGGGGACTTTTATCTTCAAAAGGAAAATTAAAGGCCTGGAGTAGACCACTAGGGACCTTTTTGCCCCACCTGGATAATGGTGGGTATCATTACTCAATGTGCAGCACTACAGGTTTTTTTATGAATAGGCTAACACATACCTTAAGGCTATAAAATAGTGCTTTAGGATACAACGTGTTGATTCAGATACAGAATAAAATACTGTTTGCATTATAGGCTTTTAATGAAAACTCTAAAAGCATGCCTACTTAACGAATCTCTACTTTTATGGGGCCTGCCTGAATATGCCTACTTTACAAAGTCTAACTATGGGTGGTCTCACACCTAGAAGTGGCACAAGAATCCTTTGTCCGGCCATGGGTTTTAATTTTTGGTATGGAAAAATTCAGTCACCATAATTATAACGCCAGAAAGTAAAGATTCTGTGCGGGAGAAGCTGTGGGAGCTTGTAACGTTCAATAAAACTCATCTAACCAGCCTGTAGGTATGCAGGGATCTGCACTGTGCACGCTTCTCTCTGGCCCATTTGTTGGAGTGTCTTATATCCTCTAGTGAAACTGAAATCTCTGAGAAAAAAAATTCCATATTACCTAGATCCCCCCTATAACCTTGACCAACCAGGGACAGGGTTTGTTTTTTTGTTAAATGAACCAAAGAATCTTTCAGGAAAACCACTCAAGAAATATGTGGGAGTTAGAGGAAATCAATGCACAACTTGTTTAAAAACTGCTCTCTGAAGGGCTTAGAGATATTTTGAATATATACTTTAAAAGGCTCATTTATGGAGAAAGTTCATCTGTGAAGGTTCTGAAATAAGAAGAAGCTACACAAAGAATCGATATTAATTAAATATTGATGAAGGGTGGGGGAGTCTGGTTGTGTTATTTAGTCCCTGGGTTACCCAAAGGGGCTTCCTGACTAAGAAGACTGCCCACACTAGAGGAAAGGACACACGGTGTGCTCATTTCTCTCCCTTGATGGTCCTCTTGGCTTTGCAATGGGAAGATCAAAGCCAAGCGAGGGTATGGAAAAGTAATGTGAGCCGCTCACTGTGTGTGGTTAATATGCTTAGTTAACTCAGGCAGCATGGCTTTTGTCACATGGGAAGAAGTACAAAAGCCTCTAGACACAATGTTTGTTACTTGAAAATAAATTTAAAATTTAAAATATACTTAATTTTTAATTTAAAAAAAGAAGCCTACCATGAAGGCCCAGGGCTAAAAACCACCTCGGGTTCCTAACAACTGTGAGCATCCTAGCTGGGTGGGTTTTCTGGCTTGAATTTCTCAGATTCTTGTATCTCAATTTTGTTCTGCACCTTACTTTCCCTTTAGAATTATAAACAAGAAATGTCACTATTTTAGCATCATGATCAGATATCTTTGACTGCATTTAGCCACCAGAAGTAGCAAATTTCCTTTGAACTTATCTTCTGCCCATATTTTGATTTCTTAGAACAGAAAATAGAATAGGATAGAATAGAATGCACTGGTGAGACAAAAATCATGTTTTCCTGAAACAGTAAGAAACCATGTCTTGTTGACACATGGCTGTCAAACACTGTGTAGAAGCAGATTCCAGGGTCCTCAGGAGGATGCTGACATGGCTAGAACCTGCCCTTCAGTGTCCTTGTCACCTTCTCAGGCTGGATGTTCTCAGCTGCCTGTCCTACGCTGGACATTCTCAGGAAAACACCGGCTTCTCAAAACATCTTCCATGTCCCTGCTAGTAATGATTTTAGGACCAGTGTGACTCAAGAGCTCCCAAGGTGGCTCTTGCTGTCATCTTCTGCTGTAGCCCTGCGACCACCGAGTTTTCAGGAGTGGCAGCTTTAGTGCAATAACATCTGGAGGTGTCAGACATGCCTACAGTTGGCTTTTTGTATCTCCACAGATAGCAATTCAGGGAGAATATCAAAGAGAAGGAAGGAGTTGGGAAGTAGGAAGGGAGGAGCAGAAGGAAAGAATAGAAGAAAATCTTTTGATAAGATAATGTAATATTCAACCTCCTATCTTTATGAATGTCAAATCATCATCAAATATTTTAAATGCAGATGGAAATCATGTTAATGAGAATGGAGAGGTGGGGTGTATATATACTCAGGGAAAGCCTTGGGTTAAGCAAGCCTGTCCATTGGGTTGGGATTTTCTCCATGGAAAATCTTAAAGTGCTTAGTATAATATTGCTTCAAAGGTAGATTCCATTGGATCTTTTAGGTTATTTGGACTTTATTTTGTAAGGAAGTTATGTTTGCTTTTGTAGCTCAGTAAAGTAGCTGCAAGTCGAAGGAGAGGACTCAGAGTCACTAGGAGAGTGTGTGTGCTAACAAAAGGAAGGCCAGACAAAGCAAGGCAGCCACATACTCATACCCACCACACACTCCACATACACACCTACACACACACATACACACAAGCACACACACATACTCACACACTACATAATCACTCATACTATAACACACTCTACACACATCCTACACATACCCATACTGCACATAAATGTATACACTAAACCTGCATCACACACACATCTCCACACATACCCTCCACACTTACACTGCGACACACTATATACATCCTAACATACCTACAGTATACACAAATGTATATACTATATACACATCACACACCCTCACACATATACATACTACGCACATACTGTCATAGTCTACAAAAACACTACACACTCTCACACTGCAACACACTACACACACCCCCTATACAGATCCACACTGCACACAAATGTACACATTACATACACATTACACATACAGTCACACACTCTAGTCATACACACTACACATCACACACACACACACACACACACACACACACACACACACCTTTGAAGCAGGCAGAACCACACCTAAGCTTTAAGGATTCTGAGCGTCTGAACACACACATCTTACTGTTTTCAGACTCTTCCTGTTTTGTTTGCTTGAGTTTATTTTTGCCTTCACTCTGCAGAAAGCCTCACAGATAGGCTGGGTGATTTCGTTGTGTAGAAACCTCACCTCCTTAAATTCTCAGAATGCAGGCAGACACCACTACCGGTGTTCTTAGAGTTAGAGTCACACAACTCCTCGCACCAAACAGCAAAACCAAACCCACACTGCGTTAGGATCCCTGCCTTTATTTCCATGCAGCTTTTTCTTTATGACACAGGAAACCAGATAGGAGGCACCAGTGAAGATACCAAACAGTGGGCTTCTAAAATGTTCTCTGCAACATGTATAGCAGTAAGTGACAGATTCATCCTCAAAGGTATGATATCATCTGACCCTTTACACCTTGCAGCAGACAGGAAGATTCTAGACACTTTTGTCATTTGTTAAAATTGATTCAGGACAATAAATTCTGACAAACATAATTTTTAAGGGATTTATAAAAATGTAGTCTCATCTTCCTCGGTAGCATCATAGGCAAAGGCTAAAAATGACAGAGATAGGATGTTGAGTCATGTGATGGGTGTCATATGAGGCTGGGGAGCTTGCTGCAAGGTGTGCCTGGATGGACCAGGCATCTTCTGTTAGCTGCACAAAGAACCGGTGCTGCAGAGGAGAACACTCAGAGGGGTAAGGGCTGTTCTTTCTGATGATCTTTGGTTCCACTGCTACACTGATACCCAGTTGACTACAGTATACTAACAGACCATTGTTAGCTTCATGCAGAATTTTCTTTCCCAAGCTGCTTAGATCTTGAGAATGTAACAAATTATTATAAGAAAAGCCTACATTTTCATCCAACACTGACATTTAAGACTTTCTTAATATAGCTAGAATGTTTGGAAACTCAGATTCCCAAAAGTCAATTCAATCTCACAAACCTCTCTATGCCCACCACCCCAAAGATCTACATGGGTGAATGATGACCAATATATATATATATATATATATATATATATATATATATATATATATATATATATATATAACTGAATGAAAGAGACTATTACACATACTGTCAAAGAAGGCATGGCTTTGAAATAGGGTTTATTACACAGAAAATTAAAGGCCTGCTTCAAAGGTGTGTGTGTGTGTGTGTGTGTGTGTGATGGCATGTACCTTTAATTCCAGGACTCTGGATACAGAGGCAGGTGGATCTCTGTGAGTTTAAGGTCAGCCAGGGCTACATACAACAACAGCCACATATTTATTTAGTTGGTTAGTTGGCTTTCTGCTACTCTAACGAATATCATAAATAAATGAATTTAGAAGGAGGGAAGGTTTATTTTAGCCCATAGTTCTTTGGCCCGTTTCTTTGGAACTGTGGCATCTCAGTACTCTATATAAAGGGAGGTATGTTCACCTATGGTGATGAGGAAACAAGGAAATGAAGAGGATCCATTAGGGGTCCCAATATCCTATCCAAGGACACATCCCCACCTACATATCTTCCTCATACTATATACCCCAAATTCTAAAGGTGTTACCATCTCTCAATAGTGCCACAGGCTGGTGACCAAGCCTTCAACTTGGGCTTTGAGTGGGGGAGGCATCATTATATCAGCATATTCCCTCACTTAATGATTCAAATGCTGACTGTGTAACTCTATAAAAGCTAGCTTTACTAGAATTCACAGCCTGGTTGTGGAGAAGACACCCTGAGACCATAACTAAACTGTTTTGAGTCTCAGTTTACTTGTATGTGAAATAGAGAGACTTGGCAAATCATTTCCAAAGTTACTTTCAGCCCCATCATTCTATGACTAAATATTAATGTGGGCTCTGCCCTGTAAAAGACACTCTGCTAGATGCCATGCAGCAAACGAGCAAGCAGAGACACGATCCAACCCGTGCCTCTTCCTGTTTATGGTGTCATTGCTTGGCTGCATTTCCAAATGGCCATCATAGCTACTTTGATTTGGTCTCAAGTTTCTCTTTAAATGTATGCCTCTCTTTGATGTTTAGAGATTCCTAGTTGAATGGAGCTTGTGCCTATTTGAATGAGCTCTGCCAGTCCGTCCCTATCTTTACCTTTGCCTTGCATTTCCTCTGCAGACAGGGTTAGTTTTCTTGGCACCAAACACCAGCGAGCAGCTTTGTAGTAAGGAGTAGGTATGCCCAAGCTGCCCTCTTTTTTTTAAGTTCCAGATCCATATAGTTTCCTCTGCTCCCCAAACTGGGTCCTTTTCCCTCTCTTCTCTCTCAAGAACCAGCATGTTGGCCCACAGCCTACAGCCTGGATGAGCGACCTGTTTTAAAATCTGTGCATGTCGGACCTGTCAACATCCAGGCTCAGGAAAACAGACTGCCCTTGAGCAGAACAGCTTTGCTAATCAATCATGCTTCAGAGAGTGGGCGGTTTGTACACAGGGACCACTTTGCTGTGACCAAGCGCCTATGAAAACATCTGAGGGTGAATTCAAGAAAAGGGAAAACAGTGTACTTTCCACGTCTGCTGCAGGAGGGCTGGGACAAGGTTTTATTTAAAAACAACTCCTCCTTCCTGAAGGCCAAAAGTAGGCACACGGACTCAGACAGAATTCCTCTCAAGATTTACTGCAGACAGAGATTAGAGTGGACAGAGATCAGAGTTGAATCTCTGCTTAGACACTGTATGTGAGCGCAAGTACAGAAACATGACCATTCCATTGTATGGTTAAGGTCTTTATTGTGATTAAGAGAGCAGAGGGAAAAAGAAGCAGACTGAACATGTATGTCCAGCATGCTGAGCATGTTCAGAGCCATCTGTGAGAGAGGAGAGAATAGTGCGGAATAGAGAGGACAGAGGTCATAGACGATAACAGGAGACAGAGAGAGCTTGGAGACAATAGTAAAAACATGGCTGTAGGAGGATGAATAGCTGCGGGGTGATTAGGGCAGATGAAGAGGTGAGAAGGTGAGATGCTGCTACCAGGACTTTGAAATGTAGAACAAGTACCTGTGGGACTGTGAGTGCCTGGAAGCACACATGCTTACAAGACAGGCAGTCACAGGTATATGCCAATGGAGCCATGTGTCTCTTCTGCCAGAGATAAGGGACATGACTCCTTTTGGCAATTGGGAACTGGTTTCCCAAGTTCCTGAAGAATGCTGGCTTTTATCTAACTGCTAGAAATCCTCCTGTGGTCCAGGTTGAGTTCATTTCTGGACACTTGGACAGCCTGAGACCTAACAGACACGAGTTACAGGCAAAACGAAACTCTAGGATGTGCTCCAGTAATCAGAAATCAGAAATAAACTATGTTCAATTAAAAAAAAAGTTTCTTTAGGAAAAATCAAGTGGGACCACCAGTAAGGTGCAAATGTGCCAGTGAGCAGGTCAAGCAGATTGACACCATCTGAAGCTGAGTTAGATACGAAACACAAATTTGCACTAATGAGATTCCATGAAGGGGAAATTTGCCACAGCTTGCTAGGTCTATGTCCTGGCTATAACGTAACATACGCGCTGGGACAGGTCATGGAAATCATCAGGCTTTTAAATGTATACTTGCTGAGATACTATATGCAATTTAAATGCCTCTATGGTAACACGCGAGCAAGACCCAAAGCATCAATATATGAGGCATATCTCCTTCTTACATACATGTTACTTTATTGAAAAGTATGTGATTTACAGGTTTCATGTGTTTGGTTATTTGAGAGGTAAGTTTGGAGCTGGGCAGAGCTCTCACTGAGTAAGAGTGCTTGCTGTAAAAGCAGAAGACCTAGAAGACCTAGCTTCAAGTTCTCAGCAGCCACATAAAATCAGGGCATCACTATGCATGCCCCTAACTCCACTACTGAGGCAAAAACAGACAGATCTCAGTGGCCAGTGAGCCTAACTACGTTAGTGAGCTTAGGTTCAGTCAGAGATTCTATCTCAAAGGATAAGGTGAAGAATGATAGAAACACTCAGCCAACATCTTCCTTTGCCTTTCCTCTTCGCATGCATGTAACACACACATACTCTCTGTCTCTGTCTCTCTGCCTCTTTATCTCTAAAGATAAGTTTATAATTAACTCATTTTAAACTCTTTTCAGTTCTAAAGTCCCTAAATCAGTGACAGAAAACACAGGCTTAAAACAACCAGAGAAATAACACCAGAGAAACAGAATACATAGATAACTTGGAAAGCATTTGCCCTTTAACCCAACAATCCCATTCTGGGGATTTGTCATGTTCACATATGAACTGAATTATGGCAAAGTGATCTCCTGAGCAGTATTTGCAACACCAAGAGACTGAAATAGCCAGGTGTCCATGAGCAGGGGCTGTTAACTATACCTGCTGCAATGGGGAGCTGGTTAACTAACTATACCTGCTGCAATGAGGAGCTGGCTAGCTATACCTGCTGCAATGGGGAGCTGGCTAGCTATACCTACTGCGATAGGGAGCTGGCTAACTAACTATACCTGCTGCAATGGGGAGCTGGTTAACTAACTATACCTGCTGCAATGGGGAGCTGGCTAGCTATACCTACTGAGATAGGGAGCTGGCTAACTAACTATACCTGCTGCAATGAGGAGCTGGCTAGCTATATGGAGTTCTGTAATGACTCCAGAGAACTGCTCATTCTTCATTCCTTTCTCCTTTGACTCTGAGGTTAGCTCTCTTTTCACTAATGAGATGTAAGCAAGTACAAGGCAACAAGAAGACTTCTTAGTACCTCCATGTTGGGGCACAGACCCCTCTTGTTTCTGGGCCCATTTGAAGTATTCCAAGTAAACTTGCTGAGAGAACTGATTGCAGGTGCTGTAAGGATCTACCAGCAACCATGGCAACCATGGAACAAGCAAGGCTGTAGGAGTAGCGTAGCCTTATGACTGTATCCACACATGTAAATTCTGGCAAGACCAGCAGAAAATCCACTGGCTGACCCACAGAACTAGGGAGTAATAAAACAGCTGTTGCTGAAGCCACTCTATTATGGAGTACCTCAGTGATACAACCTAGTATCTCTCAGAAGGTTGATGCTATGAAGGCAGCATATTAACCATGAAGAAAAGAAGGGCATCCTATCTCGAGAATACACTGTTATATGAACAAGCTGTCTGAATAACAAACAGCATTGTTTTGTGTAAGAAAGAACAAAAGAAGAAATATATCTACATATATGAATACTTACATATGTATATATTCATATAAATGTGTGTGTGTATAGCACAAGGAGACACTAGACATCTACTCAAGAAATAAAATGTGGCTATCTGCATCTATGGAGAAAGGGGACAACAAATGAGACTGTTGAGGATGAGTGGGTAAAGTTACCAATAAATAGCTTTTTAAACTGTTCTAGTGTTTGAAAGGTACAAAGATAAAGCAAGGGAGAAACACCCTAGCCTGGAAAGGCAAAAATTCAAATTGCCAACCATATTTCTGCAACAAAGCTATCCTTCATCTCATAGCCTTCCTGTGAAACAGAATCACATTTCCTCATAGCATATGCAGTTATTTAATGACACCTTCTCTTCTGTGCAATATTGTAAGCACTTTTGGAGCAGAAAACACATCTCAGGTATCTTAGTCAGTTCAGCAGCCAGCAAGCACCATGTGAGGCACAGAGCAGGAAAGCACTACAGTCCTGTGAAAAGAAACTTTCAAGACACTCTGGGAGAGGTGAGATGGCTCCGTGGGAATGACGACTGCAGTTCCTTCTCCAGAATGCACAGCATAGAAGGAAAGGCCAGCACCCATGTGGCAGTGTGCATGTTCCCATACAAAGAAGTATATAAATAATGATGACGCCATGTAAAGAACACTGGTGAGTCCCAAGGAATCCACACCTTAATTTCTTCTGTAGGACTCTTGCTGTGCCATCTTCTAAGAAAAAGGCAAACATTGTTCATGGCTTGAGCATGTGTCTCTCTCAAATGTACCCTGAGTTACTGGAAGAGGGTGAAATATACAAAAGCTAAATTTGAATGTCATGAGAGGCAAAAAAAAATGCAACATAGGTTCTTTAATTTTAAAAACTAACAAAAAAAGGAGTTAGAAAAATGAAAAATGACGTTTGTCTCGTTGTTTCTTATAAGTCACAAAGAGACTCCTGTGGAGTATGTAATAAGATGGAGTAGTGGGATGTTGAATGTGCTGAGCTGGGAGGCTTCATTGCACCTCAACAGAAGTCAGCATTCAACGACTGCGGGATGCTATGTATTGACTTCAGTGCTTCTAGGAAAGGCGAGACCACAGCTTTCTCTGTAAACCTTTTCAAGACCTTAACAGTTCTCACTGGAAACCTCTTTTCCTTTGAAGATGTGCCTTTCCTAGTAAGTCTTAAAGTCCGTCTTCTATCATAGCACACTGTCTACGTGTCTAACCTCATGATGGCAGAAGCTCTTCTGAGAAGAAGTCTGAGGCACCTGAATGGTGCAAACTGTACCTCTCTCTCTTGATGAAGGACTCAGAGTTAGCTCAACCCTTACACATTTTGGACCACATCAAGAGATAGCATTATATAGCATTGATACTGTATCTGGACAGCGATGGGCAATTGCTAAGAATTAAAAACATGCTAAAGATACATATGTACGAAAGAGAAAGAAACTAACTCTATATATCCAATTGTTGAGAGAAGGAGGGGAAACACTTGTCTTCTACCTATAAAATTCATAAATATTTGTTGGAAAAAAACATAAACACAGCAGTCTGAGCATTAGGAAGAAAAAAAACAACAACAACACATCAGAGCCATAATATGCAAGCCCAATGGAGAGAAGAATTTAAACATGGCCAAGGGCCGGTGCTTATAGAGGACCACAGTGCTTCCTGAAGACCTATGTGGCTCTGAATGACTGCCTGGCGCAGAGGGGTGCAGATGTTTGGGAAGTTCGCTATAAAGATCTGCCTCAACTATACCAAGTTCACACAGACCATCAGGATTGACGCCTCCTTATTTGGTATAGAAAAAAATTCCTGGGGCTCATACTAGTTTCAATTTAGTTTTTATGCTATTTTAATTCTGACTGTGAAATTTGGAAACTTCAAAGAAAAGTCTGGAAAGAGGCTTGGAATGTTTAAGCTAGCCCAGACTCCACACTCTATGGGCACCATATGGTTTTTCTACCCTTGACTTTGTAAAAAGGAGAAACCGGGTATAGGAATATACCTTTGTAATAAAAGTCTATTCAAAGGCATGGAAGGTTTATTTGATATCTGAAGGAAGATATTTGACCAGGGGGACACTTAGCAAGAAGAAAATATGAAGCTCTAAGTAAATATTGCCCATCTGCTCCTGGCCCCACCACCTGGCTCTTATTCCTTCTCTGATAGGTTTGAGCCAAGCAATTTTGTTTTATTTGTGCGCTTTGAGAGGCCACCTGTCGTGGAATAGACTTATACATTAAACAAAGTGAACATTTCATATTTCTGTGTTTCCCATATGATTTCCTTAAACAAAAAGCACTTATTTCACCTTAAGCAGATTTAAAAAATGCTGACTCTGACGAAAGGTATAAACAAGGCAATCTTTTGTTTATGAAGACTGTTCACAGCCCATCCATAGAAAGTCACCCTCTCCCTCCCCAACCCTGGGGAGTTAATCCATCCACACATTTTGGTCATTTCCCTGGCTCTTGTAAGCTACAGTGAAGGAAAAGCATTTTACAAGGGAACATGGTATATTTGTGCTAAAAACAGGCACCACAGAAATCCAGAGAAGGGAGCCAAAAAAAAAAAAAAAAAAAAGCCAGGCAACATCTAGGGATGGTATTTGGGGGAAGGGGGAGAAGGAGGGGGAGATAGGGAAAGGGGAGTACTGGGTGAGGATTTGAAGCCAAGACTGCCTGATAGAGGGAAGGCTTTGAGGAGTCTCTAGCTCTCAGGCTAAGGAACGCAGGCCTTTTCCTTGAAACATTAGCTGTGGAAGTTCTCAGACAGGGAATACAAACTTTGCAGAAATCCTTTGGCCTGAATAGCGTGTAGGAAACCCCTGTGGTTGTGTGGACCTTCAGTCTCTATGGGAATAGACACAAAAGAGGATTACACGTGAGTGGCCACTTGACCTCCAGATGGCCTTCCTTGCTCTGCTTGGTGCAACTCCTTTACGGCCTTGCTCCAAGTAGAACAGCTTTCATGCGATGCAGCCTTATTACAGGGATGGTTTGGGTCTCGTGGAATTAGGGTCAGCTCAGGCCAGTGTGTAATTGCTTCCCTTATTCTAATACAGTGTAGTACTTTACCATGGAAGAACACTGGGAGAGGAGAGATTACAGCACACAATGTGGGCAATGTGGGCAGCGTTGTGGGGTCTCTTCTGTCTCCCCTTCACTCAGAGAGCTCTGTGTCTATGAACTGGATTGAGGTTAGGAATCATCAGAGGTGCAACACCTTTCATGTTCATGTTAGGATTTCCTGGTCCTGACCCAGAGGCTTCTGCTTCTACTAGTGAGTATTTTTGTAGATTCTTCACCGATTTCCCATCTAGGAGGCCATGGGGATAAAGTCTGAGAAGAAGAAGAGGCTGTGAGGGGATATATGCATAGAGAAGAAGGGGAAGATGGAAACCAGGATGGCCGAAGTTGGAGGACAAGATCTGGTCTACATTACCAGGTGGTGCCCTAACAGCAATCACAGGGGAGGATGAGCTTGGAGGAGGAGGGATGGAGATGTGCTGAGATGGTGCTAGGCTGTCCCAAGTCAGCACAACCAACCTAGAGTTGGAAACATGGAGAGACATGGGAGCAATTCTAGTCAGTACACACAGTTTTGGATAGTCTACAATGTGGGCCCTACATGAAAGGATGTCAGGGAGAAAATGAACTACCTGAGAGAGAGAAGGCAGAGAAGTGTCTGAAGGCCTGGGCTAAGTTGAACATTCTAATTCTCCAACCAAGGCAAGGAAGAATAGCAGGTCTGTTGCACAGAGGTGGCTGTTCAGCAAGGCAAAGAAACGCACTGTGGTGGGAGCAAGAAGGTCTAGCATAGAAAAGAGACTTAACTGGAGAAAGGAAGAGTAACATGGTCCTGGAAGATCACTGAAATAGCCCTGTAATTCCTTCCCACACACGAGTTTCATTGGCATGCTTGATCTGGTCTCTGGAGTGGTAAATAGTCATGGGAATTGGACCAGATGTGGCAAGTTGTAGACTCAGAACATGATGATACAGCTTGAGAACGCTTAAAAGCACACGAAGGTAGCACACCTCATGGCAAAGAAAAGATACAGAGGTCTGGGGAGATGGCTTAGCAGTTAAACACTTGCCCTGTGTCTTAGGTACTTTTCTATTACTGTGATAAGACACCACGACAAAGACAACTTATAAAAGGAAGCATTTAATTTGGGGCCTCCGATGTCAAACCACTGTGACAGCGATCCTGGTAACAGATGCGATGCTGGAGCAGCAGCATCTTGGTCAGCAAGTAGGAAGCAGAGAGAGCTAACTGGAAATGGCATAAGCGTGTGAAACCCCACAGCCCATCCTGCAGTGGCATGGCTCCAACAATTACACACCTCCTAAGCCTTCCCAAACAGTTGCACCAACTGGAGATCAAGTATTCAAATAGATGAGCCTGCGGAACCAATTCTCACTCAAACCACTACACCATACAAACAGGACAAGCAGAGATTGGATCTGCAGAAATCCATATAGATGCCAGGTGGGCTGCCTGCCACCTGGAGGGCAGAGATGCGGATTGCCACGTCAAGCTTGTTAGCAAGCTAGGTACACGATCAAGCTTTGGTTTTGATTGAGCAACTGCTTTATTGACTAATAGAAGACTAACCAAGGATGGTTCCTGACATTAGCCTCCACATGCACAGATACACAATGCATGCATTAGCATACCCACTCATGCGAACATACACACACACACACACACACACACACACACACCCATATTCGTATGAAGTTGGGAAAAGAAAAGAAAAGAAAAGAAAGTGACTGTTTTAAAGCTACTATTTTCTGGAACCGGGCACACACACTGACAGTGGACAGGGATTAAGTGCTGGGATGTCTCGGACTGTTTGCATGGAGGGTAAGAGAAGTAGAAAAGCAAAAGGGGCGTGCTGTAGGGCTTTGGAGCGCAGACTGTGGGGCTCGTCCTGGTGCTAAGATCTGGATGAAGTGGGAAGTGATGACATCAGGCCTGAGGAAAAAGACGATGCCATTCCTTAGAAAATATCGAGTGTTCTATTAGCAGTGAGCATTATCTTATCAGTGGCTTAAAATTGTATTCCCTGTATTACCATTTCCAAGTATGTTTTACTGAAACCTTTGATCTGAAGGAGTCTAATCAGCCATGACTCTCTCTCTAAACTTCCACAAGCAAATATATTAATTTAAGTCTGTATTGCTTTTATGAATGAGGTTTAAAGGAATGGAACTTCTGCCTATTGAAAGGCAGTGGATTAAAAGATCATACTGTTATCTGTGTTCAGTCGGCTGGTCCTATGTCTAAGAATGAGCTTCTCTTGCCCGAGTTTGCTTTCCTTGCAGCTTCTCTCCTGAAGTCATCCTGCTTTTTAGCTTTCTCTCAAGATCCCTTGCAGGGCTGTGCTCAGCAATTCCAGGGTGCCTGGCTCTGCCCTGCCCCACCGGTTCCTCCCACCAGTCTCCATCCTCATGGTCTGATTGTCCTCTGACCCACTTTGCCTCCTCTGGCTCTTCTCTCATTTCACCTGATCCTGAGGACAAAGCCTATTCTCACTCTCAACCCTTAATCCATTCAGTTACCATTTCTTCACTCTTTCCAAAGCCCTCAGTAAACAGCCTCTGATGACAGCTGACCTCAGCATCTCTTGACTCAAATCTCTATTTTCTGAGCCCACAAAGTCGCTGCGTGGCATCATTCATTGGCAGAGTTGACACCTGTATTTTAAGTTTACACCTTTTGACTTTGACCATATTTCTGTGGGGATTTGGGCAGCAGTCCTTAACTGTTTCTATTTTATTTTACTGGGAGAGACCTTCTGATGTGCATAGCTGCAGAGATCTAGTTCTTGTCCTCCAGAATGCTCAGGTGCAGAGATGGCATCTGGCCGTGTGCTAACCTGGATGAGGTTTCAGTCTCCACACTGGTGACCTCTTTGCCAGCATCTTGGAACCACACGATGCCAGTACACAGTAGTGAGGATGAGAGCCTGTGCCATCACCAAACTCAGATGCTCCACGACTTTCCTGTCCAGGATTTTATTAGACTGCAATCAGGCTTTGTTAGAAATGTAAGCCTGAGACTCCTCATTTTGCATTGGGTTCTAATGCATGGGGTTGTAGAAAATGATATTTCTTGTGATCCTCTGTTAGCTGAGAGAACTTCTAATGCCTAAAAAGTGCATTTAATTTAAAAAACTGAGCTTTCTAAAAGAACAAAGAAAGAAGTAATGCCCCAAGAGCCGCATAGAACAGGGTGTCTCACTTTAATGATTCTAAAACTCCAGATCTCCTGGTCATTGGTCACAAGCAACACAGGAGCCCAGTCTTAGTGCCTCAGGTCAAAATTCCAACCTTTTCCAAATGAAGGTTGCTCCGTTTATACGAGAGTAAACTGTAGAAAGGAAGTGGGAGAGAGGAAGGGCATAAAGTTCAACTCTGTGAACACATTTGTTTGCTCTCTCAGTTAGGAGTAGGTGCTGAAGTCAGAAGTGGATGGAATACTGAGAACAGGGAAAGGAAACAGCAGGCCAACCAGCCCAGTGTCTGCATAAGCTCTTCCCTCCTGCAAAGCAAAGGTTGGTTTCAGATTCTCAAACAAAAACATATGACAACAGGCAAATTGCTCACAGTAGCAGGGAGGGCCAGCCACATGGATGCTTTTATTGGTAAATATCTCATTCTAGCATCATGTGGTCAATACAACAGTAGTTGATACAATTAGTATTCAAATCACCTGGGCTGGGTGGCTGTTTGATCTTAACGCCCATAGGTACTCACACAGTAACCACTGCTGATAAACTCACGAGAAAGACCTTAGTTCATGAGCCCAGCCTTTTCTGAGAAAAGGAAGAAAAAGGAAGCAATTCTTAGTAAAAGGCAAACCACAGGGCTACTGTGTTCAAGACAGGCTGTACACATCAAACCACACACATATCAAAATGATGCTCAGCCTGCCTCATCCAGGATGTCAGTGAATTCGGAATTAGGGAGCAAGACTTTCCCTCATACCGAGAACAGCCTGGCACAACGAGGAACTAGCTTCCATGTGTCCTACCTGCTGTCCTCT
Organism: Mus caroli; assembly: GCF_978045245.1. Lineage (NCBI taxonomy): Eukaryota > Metazoa > Chordata > Mammalia > Rodentia > Muridae > Mus > Mus caroli. The sequence goes on from NW_028227256.1 coordinate 103,495,565, forward strand.
CTGCTCTAGGACCTGCTGTCACCCAGAGAGCCTCATCTGCTGAGCCCCAACTACGGACATTCTTTCACAGAACAGACTGCTGAGTATCCTCTGGGTGACAGAATCTAAGATGTGGCCTGTCTCAAAGTGCAAGGAGGCCTATTGCCTTCAGAGACCTCAGGTCTCAGAATGATATCAGGAAAAGTATTAGAGGGAGATGGGAGCAAAGCAGTTAGTTTTGTTAGAAAGTAGAAAAAGTAGACATGAAAAGAGTTGAGACCAGTCAAAGGAGTTGCTTCCAGAATGATGTGGACAGGGGGTCAACAGGCCAAAGCATGCGCTCTCAGAGGTAATGATACAAGAGTCAAGCTTCTTAGAGTTGGAAAGATGAGGGAGATGAGGGGAGGAGTGGGGAGAGAGGAACATGGAGGAGAAGATGTGAGACTGACAGCAGTAAGGAGGCATGCTTTCTTGAAGGTGAGCTCAGACCAGGCAGGCATGACTTTGAGGAGGCCACAGGGAGCAGAACTGAGCCCAGCATCCCAGTAGCTCAACTGGACCTCAGTGAGATGCTGCCGTCTCATCTGCTTTGAGTTCTCTCTGTCACATGCAAGACATTTTCCAAGCTTTGAAAACGCAAATTGAGCTGGCTCTCACCTTGATATCTGAATGGTTCAAGTCAGAGTTGCACGTTCCACAGTTCTCAGAAAAAGCCAAAGTTTTGTGACCAAAAACTCCAAAGGAGGAAAGTAAAGTTCAAAGGAAAATTTCCAGAATCCCCAGTAGCCAAATAATGTCAGGTTCTTTTTTTTCAATCACACTAAAAATAATATTATACTTCAGGCCCTAGGGCACATTTCTATAAATAATACTTCCCCAGAACTCAACCCCGTAAACTGTGGTCTTCTCTTAGTCACTTCCCTCAGACATGACATGGGAGGCTCTTGTGTGGTCCCTTGTCAGTCGAGATGTTTGTATTTCCAAGAGACCTGAGAGCTAGACTCTCCTGCAATATAAAGGCATCATCTTTTTGGTAGGAAACAAAAAAGGAACCATCACAAGTTGCCAGAGGAACTGTCAATTGGTAGACCATTAGAACACAGCTTGGAAATGCCTATATCCATTCAGATAGATCTGCTGTCATTGATCATGACACACACACACACACACACACACACACACACACACACCTATACACACATACACACAGAGAAGCATGGTTGCTACAAAATGGATCATGCTACATTTGGAATTATTTTTAAAAACTTTTTTTTACTAGAAAGAGAGAAAATTCATATCTTGCTTTGCTTAATTGGAATTTTTATCATTGGTGAGATGAAGAATATCTAAGTTCACTTACAAGTCTACATTTATGATTCTTTTTTCCAGTAACTTAGTCAGCTGTTTAATCAGAGTCCTGATTAGTTTAGCATTTATACAGTATGATTGCATCACCCTGTTGGTCCACCTGTCTGACTCCCAGCATTGTTATCATCCACCAGTATTTCTACATCACCTTAAACTCTAATGTCCTTAAAGCACTAAACCTATTCTGTTTTACCATGTGTATATTTCAGACTTTTATTTTAGGTACATGTGCCTGAGAGTGTATGTATGTGTACTACATGCATGCAGGTATCCATGGAGCCCAGAAGAAGGTGCTAGATCCCTCAAAACTGAAGTGTAGTCAGCTGTAAGCTATCTAATGTGGATGCTGAGAAACAAAACAAAGTCCTCTGCAAGAACAGCTAGGGTTGAGGCATAGCTTCATACAACCTACAATGTATTCGAACCTTAGAATGTCCATTGCAATTCAAAGGAGAAATATACATATACATATTATGCATATATATATGGTATGTATATATACATATATAGTGTGTGTATATACATATATGTGTATATGTGTATATATACATATATATATATATATATATATATATATATATATATATAAAGAGAGAGAGAGAGAGAGATGTTTTTGTGGGTATACATGTATGCATATATGTGCACATACATGTGCCTGGAAGCAGAGACTTCCTCAATCATTTTCCTCCTTAAGTTTTCTGACAGGGTTTTTCTAACCCTGGAGCTCATGATTGGATAGACTGGCAGGCTAACAAGTCCTTCAGATCCACCAATCTCTCTCTCCTAGTACTGGGGCCCTGATAGGCACCACTATGCCTAGCTTCTGTGTGGATGCTGGAGATATGAACTCAGGTATCCATGCTTTATCAATTGAGTCTTCTCTCCAGCCCTTAAATAAATTCATATTGGTATTATAAACAAATATGCATTCAGTTAGGGATCATATGTAGTCATGTAAAAGGGAGAGCAGAGGGATTTTAATATTGTGTTATAGAGTGAGAAAAAAAGTTATAGAAAAGGAGTCTGGAATCTGGTTTTTATAAAATGGCAACAAGAAAATCGACACAGGCGCGGGTTGAGTCTAACAGTGTTTGGTGGAGTTGTGTGAGCTAAGTGATGTGTGAAGGGTACCCACAGGTTCGACTAGCAGTCAGGAGAGAAGAAAGGGGAGAGGAGTAACAGGCAAGGAGCAAAGAGGGTAGACATACACAATGAACGACAGCAGTGACTATGAAACCCACTTGTAAGTTGTGACGTCACTTGAAGAAAACCATGGGTGTGGACAGTGACCGTGGGAGCGTGAGAGCGGTGTGTCCGTCCCCACAATGCTAGTGGTTTTCTTTTCAGTGTGGTGAGATGCCTTTAGATATTTTGCATTATTTTGAAATGTTTACCACCCTATCAATTATGAGTATTATTTCGGTCAGAAAAAGACCTGTTAAGGGCAAAATATAAAAAGTTATATGTGGGGCAATATAGTTTCCAAAGAAACAGGCAGTGCAATGAGTTTGTAAAGCCCAGTCACACCCCAACTAACCTAAAGATTGTAAATTTCATGTACTGTTGAGGAGACAGCTGTACAAAGTGCTGGTCTATTAGTAGGAGGCTGTGCTTCATTTGTTTGGGGTGAACCACAATATTTCTTATCTTTTCTCTATTTTCAGATTTTTTTTAAAATCGTATTTTGTTTATTCTTTAAAGCATAGTGCAGTGCACACACTCTTAAGTGGAGCCTCAGACTACTAAAATGATGCCTTAGGGTATTACCCCACAGCAGATCTCAGAAAGGACATGCAACACTGCCATGGAACGGGAGCACCAGTGTATAAGGCTCCAATAAACAGAGGCAATGCAAAGAGATGGGGGATCTTGTGCGCCTTGACTGTCCTGGAAGGAACAGTCAATGAATGAGGCATGCTTGGAGAGCTGGTGGCCCTCTGGGCAGTTCTGCTGATGCCTACAGGAACATATTCAGCAAATGTCAAAGTCATGTGATTAGATAAAAAAAAATGAGGATACACTACAGTGCTCTTAGCTACTAACCCATTCTTAATATCCACTCTCTAAATATACTGCTATTCTGGAGCCTACAAGAAAGAAAAGTATAATAGCCAAGGGAAAAGACAACATGTGCCAGAAATATAGAAGTGGACACATATGGGATATTTTGTCCCCTCAAACATTTGTGGAAAGCATTGCATAGGATAAACAATACAACTTATAGATCATTTAAAACTGTTCCTAGGTAACTCCTGCCTTGACTCATTTTATACTATAGTCAGCACAAAAGGATTAGGAGAAATCAGCATAAACACTTTGATTCAGTGTGGCTTGCTCTTTTCTAACAGTTTGTACATTCTGGGAACCGGTTCTCCCTTTCCTTCAAAGTATTCAGAGAAAGGATCAAGGTTCTGTGTTCAAGTTCAAGAAAGTTGAAGGAGGAGGCTTCAGAGAGCCTTCCACCTTCTGGATTCTGATTCAGGATGAGATGTCATGCTGGTCACCAGCCCTTACACCTTCTATCTCACAGAAGAAAACACCAGGCCATGGCATTTTCCTAAGTGAACTCTGCTTCTGTTTGCTGACATTCTTGAAGCTGATGTAATACAACTGAGGCAAATCACCTCAGTAAGGCAACTGATGCAATGCCATCTAAATACCAGGCCATCCTGAAACTGAGATGTTTACTAAACAACTGAAGGCTGAGATGAAAGAAACAAGTCAAAGTTCTGAGCAGAGTTTCCAAGAAAAGAACTGACTTGAGCTACTTGGGGATTTCGAGATGGCTCAGACCGTAAAGGTGCTGAGACTGCCGCCTTGGGTTTGATCTCTGGTCTCACATGTTGGAAGGAGAAACTGGACTCATCAAAGTTGTCCTTTGACCTCTACACACACACACACACACACACACACACACACAAATAAATACATAAAGGTAATAAAAATGTTTAAAGGAGTTAGTTTGTGGGTAGGCTCCTAACAAGAAAGAATTGCTTACCTATTGTTTCCAACAGTTGGAAAAGAACAGAAGGCCATTTTTCATAGATAAACAGAATTCTCAGTATGGGCTGGTGAGGAGGTAAGCCCTGTCTTCTTACAGACAGCCTGAGGAGCCTACCCAGGGAATCTCTCCCTACACAGGACCACTTCCTGTATCATGAAGCTTCCCTTTGTTCTCTGTGATGGACTGTCTGGTCCTGCCCTGGAATAAAACTCCTGCAGTCTCTGCCTAGCCTTCTTACCAAACCCAGTTCTCCCTCTTCTTTTTACCTAGCTCAAGGATTTCCTCTCTCTGATGCTGACAACTTCTACCTATTTTTCATTCTTCTTGGGTTTGCTCAATTAGCAAGAGTCAAACAATCCCCATCCCACAAGGTCTCCTAGAAGCATCACTCTCTCCGCCAGCTGTAGAAGAGGGGCAGAAGGCAAAGTTCCTGCCTCCTTTTCTTTCAACTCGATGTCCACAGAGAATCTTTATGCAAGGCCCTGTTGATATGCTCCACACACCTCTCCAGACATCAAGCATGTCGACAGCACTCATCTTGTCCTTGTCACCCTCCACCCAGCCCTTTGGTGTTCTATCATAGCTGTGTCTGCTTATGCCCTCTGTCCAGTCAGCTGCAACTCTGCATTTCATCCCTTCTTACTCTCACTTTTCTGTCTCTCCTGACATCAAGGCCTCTTCAGACCTAGTCTCCCTGCTCTGTTCTCATAGCAACTGACTGCCATCCTAAATCATGTCAGTTGACATCACCACATTCAACTGAACTGCATCCAATTTCCATTGGATAACATAACCTGAATTCCTTCATTCACAGGTGAGAGACATCTGCTGTCTATGCATATAAGACTCTCCCAGGTCTCCAGAACACTCCACATAATTTCACTCAGGGTTTTCTTCCTGACATTTCTACTGTAGGAGGTGGCCTGTTGCCACATCAGCTGTAGAGGAACAGAGCAGAACATGTCAGCAGGGGCTTCAGGGACAAAGGAGCTAGGAGGCAGTGGGTTTATCTTGTGCCTGTTGAAACCCTATTGCACAGTACTAAACTACAGCACTAGGGACCCATTACTATGAAGACACAATACTATCTATAGATCATCATTCACAGACCTTGCCAACTACAGTGGGAGTAGGAACTCTGTGCTCCAGTAACACCCAAGAGAAGAAAGCACACGACTCTGGATACCAAGGCTCCTCGTTCCCTTTGGGATGCAATGGGCTCACAAAAATGAAGGCCTTTCCTAATCTTCAGATTGTCCACCTACTCGAACTTCAGTTATAACAAGCAGTCAGAGCCACAGACAATGCTGAAAAAACAAGAATGTCAAAAAAAAATCAACATTTTATTACCTGTAAAGTTAAGCCACTGGAGAAAAGCCTTTGTATGTGATGATAATTTTTGTCTCAAAGATCAGTATCTTGAGAGCAGCTGTGCAAATTTCCCTGAAGCACTCAAGGTGATCTATAACATAAGGTAGCCATATGTCCCAGCTTGTCAGGGAGAGTCCCAGTGTACACCTGTTGTTCCTGCAAAACTATTAATAGTGCCCCTTTCACTCTCAGAACAGGCCCAGTCTGAGTGGCACATTATGTGAGTGCTGCAACTGAGATAATGCCAGATGCTAGTAGCTTCTCCAGGAAAGGGATGATCTGCTCAGGACACATAGAGCAGCAAAGGGCCAGCATCCCAGCTGTTTCTTCATCAAGTAACATGCTTGCAAACAGTCGGGAAGTGGGAACACTGAGTCAACAGTGGCTCTGCAGACCTGGTTCTTTCAGTTTCCATGTGAAGCTAAAATACAAGCACAATAACAAAATTCGACTGGATAATATGGTGGTAGTTATAGAGCTCAAATGACCAACTCCAAAGGAGTTAAAGGCAGAAGGTAAGCCTCCTTGGCTTCAGTCTTCAGAGAGGAGCTCTGGAACGTGATGAAGCCTAAACTGGAGGGGAAATATAGAAAGGAAAGAAAAAGGAAAGGGAAGAGGAAAGGAGAGAAGAGGGAAAAGGAGGGGAGGGGAGGAGAGGAGAGGAGATTCTCCTTTGGGAGAGAAGGAAAGTAGAGGGGTTAGGAAGATCGCTCAGTGGATAACACACTTGCTATGCAAGCACAAAATCTTTACTTCTGATCCCAGAACACATGTAAAACCAGGCACAGTGTGAGCCAGTGCCTAGGATATGAGGTAGGGGTCAGGGGGTGGACACAAATAGGTGGATCTCAAGGATTTGGTGGCCAGGCAAGACTACCTAAACATAGAATTCCAGGTTCAGTTAGAGACTGTCTCAAATAGAAAAAAAAAGGAAGGAAGGAAGGAGAAAAAAAGACAAGAAGGCTGAAAGTGTTACAGAAAGAACCAACTCTCAACCTCAGGTTTCTTAATGGGCACATGCATCCACCACCACCACCACTGCCACTACACACACACACACACACACTTCTACCCTCTGTCACACACACATACACATGTACACCTACCCCTCACATACACATGCATACATACACATACACAGACACAGACACACACACACTTCTACCCTCTGACACACACACACATGTACACATACCCCTCAAATACACATGCATACACACACACAGACACAGACACACACAGACACACACACACCACCCCATCTCATTTAAAAGGAAAAAAATGGATCATCATAAACCACTTAAATGACTCTATAAGTAGTATTACCATATATGGTAAAAGAGAAAAATAAAAACAACATACAAAGATTTTGTGGTTTTCCCAAAATGTCACAATGATTTCAGGCACAGCAACCATCACTTCCAAGTGACTGGACAACCAGCCAAGAGCTAGTGGCTGTTTAACTGTTCCTGCCTGTGATGTGGTAAGAAAACAGTGGCCATCTTTTTAATTCATCCCAGCTTCCTACTCACTGGCTGTGGAGGGGGTGGGAAGGAAGGAGGAAATGGTTTCTTTCAGTAAAATGAAGGTTTGAACAAATTGATTTCTGAAAATCTCTTTCTCCCTCCCTTCATCCCTCCTTTCCCCCTCTCTCTGTGTGCACATGCGCATATGTGGTGGCAGAAGTGGCAGGTTTCAGAGGTTGACATCAGGTATCTTTCTCTACCCTTCTCTATCTTTGTTTTTGAGACAGGTCTTTTACACAATCTTGGAATGAAGTGTTTTGGTTCCAGCAAACCCTGGGGAGCCTCCCTTCTCTATCCAGCACTGAAGGTGATGTCACCTACCTGGCTTTCATGTGACTATTGAAAATTCAAATTTGGTTTCCCAGGCTTACAAAGCAAGCGCTTTATCCACTGAGTCATCTCTTCAGCCACTAAAGAATCTGTTGATCTCTAACAATCCACACCCTTTAGAATAAATTCCAGGTTTTATGTATTATGTTCTAGGTTTATCTTCCTAGATGTTAAGCAAAAGACCAAGAAGCATAGGCTTAATTCAAATGTTGACTTGAGTATTTATTTCCAAGAAAATGGTAAACACTGGATTAATTGTATTGGCCCCTTCCCAGTGCAAACAAGTGAAGTTCTTAAGAAAATGCTACAGATCTAAACCTGAAGTAAAGGAATGGAGGGGAGGGGGAGACAAGGAAAAGAAGCAAATGAAGAAAAAGTAGAGACATAAAAATTGAAGCCAAATTTAATCAAAGGTTGATATCATGGCATCCCACACAACTACCCACTGAAACACTGGGGATGCCATGGTGAGTCTAATGCCCATGAAGAAATGTGACTTTGTTCCTATATGAAGTAGGTAGGCCTGATTGGACTCTCTCATCTCAAAGCCTCAAAGTTCTTATTGCCCATTGGTTCTGAGATGAAAAGGAGAAAAAGCCATAGGCTGTACTGACAATTCTGGAATTTTGGTTTCTTTCACACAGAAATAACATTAAAAAAAGAGATTTGGTTTTTATCCTAGATATGGGGATAAGGGACTGCTTTAGACTGTCCAAATCAGCTGACTATGATTCTTGTGCTCTAGTGGAGGCATGGTTTTGCCAGCAGCAGATAGTTTCTGTGGTTGTGTGATATTTAGAATTCTAGAAACTTTTCAGAGGGCATAAATGCAAGAGTCCCCTAGGTGGGGTGGGTGCTTGTTGGTCATTCAGTGGGGTTGTTTGCAATTTGTCAGTAGCTGTGCTCAAGAATAAACAAGAAGAAAAAAATTAGAATTAAGGATTCCCCCTCATCCCTGTTATCATTTTTTGTCTCCTATCTAGTGATGGGGGTTGATATGGGGGTGGCAGATGCAGTAAAGTTAGGATAAAGTAGAACCCACAAAGCAGAAAAGACCAGCTACACATAGGCATACAGTCATTTCCATAGCCTTAGACACTTTTAGGAAAATTTCCAAAATAAAGCACATGAAGTTATAGAGTCAAATTTAAGCTACCTTAGAACACCATGGCAAGAAAGTAATATAAACACAGCTCTGGGATACTAAAAATCCTTAACTCTTCAGAAATAAAATCTGTGGGAGCACTAGGTAGTGATGTGTTCTCAGTGCAGAGCTGGGTACGGTGGCACACTTGGGAAGCTAAAGCAAGTGTATCAGGTAATTTGAGGCGTGGAAGATACCTTATGTTTAAGGCTACCAACATTAGTTAGTGAGACTTCGTCTCAAAACAAACAAACGAAAAGATCTGACAATTAGAAACTTGCAAGAGTCTCATAAAAAGCAAATCTCTGTGAAAATGGACCTGTCAATGTTCCTACATGTGAAATGCGCTTATATAGGTGTGTGTGTGTGTGTATACATATATACACACACACACCTATAAACACATACATACACATATGCATATGTACACATAGTATACACACACACATATATAATCATACACACACACCACAGATTCACACACACCCACTGACACATACACAGAGATGCATACACTAATACACACATTTTAAAGGGGCAAAGGAGCATACTATATAGGCCAGTTAGAGAAAGAAAACTTTAAAAATCAAATCTTAAAAATTGGAAATATCAAAATCAGAAGTGGACTACAAAACAGGATTGCATGCTATTGTGCTTAGTGCTGTTACAAAGAACAATATTAAAACAATAGGATCAAGTAAGAAAAAGAAAATTGGTAGATTTGAGAAAGAAGGAAATAGATTTCCTAGAGATAACCCAGGGGAAAGCTTAGGTATTAGAGGAACGGTGCAAAATAGGAACAATGAGTTGGAAAACAAATTTGAAGAAAAAAAACCAAATTGAATCTGGCAGTTCTAGGTAGACAGGACATACTGAAGGCACTGTATGTGCCATTGCGTTCACTTGATAAAACTAACTGAGGGCAACCTTTTTCAAGCCTAACCAGCATGTCCAACCATTGGCATTGCATCCAATACTGCCATCTCTAAAGTGCATGCTTGAGAACCATGCAATCGAGTTTTAAAAAGAAACTGCAAAGAAACTCATAGGGTTCTAAGTAAGGCCAAGACTTTGTGTTGGGCTGCATTCACAGCCATTCTGGGGTTCAGGCAGCTCAGTGTGTCCCACATGCTGTAAACTGGCCACATCTGAGTATAATGAGGAATGATAATAACGAGATTTTAGAAGATAGAAAAGATGAACGAATGATCATATAGACAAAGACCAAAGGAACAGAGTACTGAGGCAGGAGTAAGGGGGCTGGGGAGAACCAGCAGGTACCAAGCTCAGAAGCATCACTGGACCCCTCTGGAGCTGCAGCTGGTAGCGGATAGAGGAGTCAGTCACCAAAGAAGAAGAGGACATTGGTCATAATTAGTAAGGTCCCTAGAGCTGTAGATTTTATTCCTAGCCCCACCTACCGGGATGGTAGCCTCCTTTCCATTTGGTGCTGTCAGGGGCTTGGCCAGAGAGAGCTCCTAGGCAATGAGTTGTCCTACTTCACAGCAAGCAGCACATAGGCTGATGATTCTAGGCCTGGTGCTCCCTTTAGCTCCTGGCAGTGGGGCAGACAGGTGTTGGCCCTGTAGAGTATGCTCAATTATCGGATCATCTCCTGGACACCCCACAAAGAGTCTTTAGGGCTACAATTATGAGTTCACTCAGCAAATGGCATCAACATACCATTCTACAGCATATTTCAAAGTTGACATTCTCCTTGTTTACCCTCAAAGCTTCCAATAAGTTCAGTAATTCTTCCATCTTAAAAGTGACCAGATAGCCGAGATGGCCAGACAGACATGGAGGCTTCTAGAGGAGAGCAGGAATTCAAGGCACACAGACAGACAAGCAGCACAGGGTCAAAAGAATACATACATACATACATACATACACACACACACACACACACACACATATATGAATATATATTAGCAGAAAGCTCATACATTCTGAAAATAGAACAGAATGCTTTAAAAACCTATTTATAGATGAAAGAGGAAATTTAAGATTACAGAAATGAACACCAAATAGGTGGGTTACAAAGTGAAATTAGGGAAAATATCTACAAACAGTACAAAATGACAAATTGATAGAAAGTTGAAGGGGAAAGTGTGAGATTGGAGGGCAGAGCCAGGAAATGACAACACTTAAATGAAGAATTTAGGCAAGAGGACAGAGATCACAAAGAGACACATATGCTAGAGAGGGAAGGGGTTCACTGACAGTAGCACATGCAAAAAGTGACCTAGAATCCCCAGGGAAGCGCAAGGGCTGTGCAACTAAGTAAAGCAGTCCAGTCAGGGCATGCAGAATCAGGATGGATTCTCCTCCTATCAGCTACCCTCACCTATGACGTCATAAGCACCATGCTGCAAACCTCAGAACAGTGGGTTTCTGACCTGCGTTCTCTTGTACAAGGCAGAGAAGCTATTGTGTGAGGCAAGAAAAGAAAATGATCTTTCAAGCATCCCCACTGTGAATTTGTCTCTCATGGATCCAGGTTTGATAGGATTCTGTTACAAAAATGAGAGTAAAAAACAAAAGAGCTGTATGGACCAAATGCAAGATTAAAGTAGAGGGATGCCTGTAGACAGTGGGATGCCAGGGGCACCAGGACCAAGGCACAGACAGTGGTGGGCCCAGGAAGTCCTCCACTAAGAAGCTACGGTCACTCTAAAGCCAGCAACTAGACAAACATGCACACGCACATGCACACCTACTGTCACCATGTGAGATATGTCACAAGTGCCACACAACAGAGAAAAGTAGAAAGACAAAGCAGGACAAGGAGGGAAGGAAAAGTGGCATTATCTGCTGATGACGCCCACACAGAGAACCCATGAGAAATGACACACAGCTGTAAGAGTCTGGCCAGGATTATGGAAAGAAGACCAATATATCCTGACATGATTAGTATGAACATTTTTTAAAATGCATTTTTTAAATAAAATTCCATCAGCAATAACAAGAAATGATCAAGTGCCTATGAATAAATATATGTAAAATGCAAGACATGTGAAATATTATGTATATATGCGCACATATAATTCAGCTGAAAGCTTCAAGGCCTTAATAATGGAAATACATCAGGCTCAGAGGCAACAAGAGTCAACGCAAACATGAGTACCCCCGGGGTTAATGCGTAAGCCAAACCAAATTCATATTCAAACTCAAGCATGGGTTTTCTATGGTCAATGCTTTGCTGATTTGAAATTTTATACAGAAAAGTTGACTATCCAAAACTAGTGAAAATTGCTTGGGAAAAGAATAAGATACTGACTTTATCATATATCAAGATATTGATACATGCATATATCTTGTATCTAAGACAACATAGTGTTGGTTCAGACACAGATAACTAAACCTGTGTGTGCATATGTGTGTCTATGAGAGAGAGAGAGAGAGAGAGAGAGAGAGAGAGAGAGAGAGAGAGAGAGAGAGAGAGAGATTCATATGTGAGAGTCAGCAACACAGCACTGTAGAGGAAGAGGTTGACCTTTCATCAGGTGGGACAGTTATCCCATGTAGAGAAAGACATCTCTAACTCACTTTATTCCCTCAAGTGAGCTTCAAATCCGAATAAAACCAGAGAACTTTAAAACATTTAGAAAAAAGAAAGTGTTTTCAACTTACAGGGAAATTTAGTCTCGAGATTACGTATACGGTTGTATAAACCAAAGGGGGGAATGAAGTAACTGACTTCAAAGTCTCTCATGTGACAAAGCTGCTGAAAGCCAAATGAGGCATTTAAAGGCAATTCTCTTAAGTGCCATAATGTATAGTAAACATTTAGACAACTATAAGAAAACAAAAAAGAATCCATTATCCCCTACACCCAAATGAATCCACACATAGGTACTACAAAGAAAAAAGAGGTCCCAACAAAGAGAACCGTGGGAAAGGTGGTCCAAAGGTAACCTCAAGAGAACACCAGACATCGGAGCTATGGGGAGATGCCTCTTGAGCTACCAGGTCAGTAAACCACAAAGCCTGGCTGTGCCAAGAGCTGCAGAGGATGCTCACAGCCAGGTCCTCATACAACCACCACAGGCTGAGCTGAGAAAGCTCTGGCAGCTCCAAAGGTTTTGACGTCTTTACTTGAAGACCTGAGAATCTAATTACCTTCTATGTCTTTGAGTACTCAGCATGCCTACATGGAAATCCAATCAGAGAAGCTCACAGCAGTCAGTACTTATAAAACAAAATCCAGAAAACCCTCTAAAGCCCTGTGATGATGAAACAGACATACTGTGATACACTCACAGGAAAAGACTGAGATACATATGTTTGGAGGGCTATTACAAAACAATAACAATTGATTTCTCAGTTCCAGAAAGTGAGCATCCAAGGGTAAGGTGCTAGCAAATTCAGTGGTGGCTCAGCCTTCCTCATGATGCACCCACATAGTAAAAGGAGAGAGCTCTCCAAAATATCCTTTATAAATCCAATTCATAAGGCACCACCTCCTTCTAATGCCATCACAGTGGAATTAGGACTCAGCCCATAAATTTGGGAATAATACAAATATTCAGTCCACAACAAAATGGTGGTTAAAGGAACTAGATCACGTAATTTAGGCCATGTTTCAAAAATAACATTTCAAGTTATAATAAAAGTTGCAAAAATACTAACTAGTAAGAATATAACTGTACATTTTAATGTCAGAATAATATGGGGTATAACTTACAATACAAAGCTACATCAGACTTATAACATGACCATGAGAGCTGAATGGGTTCTTTCTGGGAGTACTGGGGCATGATACTGTCAGTGGCAGCAGAGGAGGCTTTCAAAGTTACAGTTCCTCTTCACATCATTTATAAACAGTGGTTGAAACTTGGTGTGGTGGGTGGAATTACAACTGTAATTCAAGCTGTAGGTAGGTTGAGGCCCGAGGAATGTCATGAGTTTCAGGCCAGTATGGACTTCTAGGTCAGACTGGGATACATCGAAAACCCAAAAGGAGAGAGAGAGAGAGAGAGAGAGAGAGAGAGAGAGAGAGAGAGAGAGAGAGAGAGAGAGAGAGAGAGAGAGAGAGATTTTTAATGGCGTATGGGTCTCAGCTGTCTGTAGTGTTTTGCATCTTATAAGTATAAATTTTTGAAGGTTATGTTTAAGAGGTTGTATGTATATGATATTCACCTGCCCCACTCCTCCATCTTTCGGCATATGCGCCAGAGGACCCATAAGAGATTGCCCACAGCCATCTTAGTTTGGGTCCTGCTGACACAGTGACAAAGTTACAGGTAACGCACGTCTGAGACTGCTTGCACTGAAGAGGGACACATGGCAGAATCATCATGAGCATCATTAGCAAAGGACTAGTGATGATGCAGACGGCCTGTGGCCTCCACAATGGGTTGTAGGTCACCTTTTCCCTGCTCAAAGCTCACTTGTCACACCATCAGCACCACAACACTCACTGAGTCATTCCTTTAACACAAGGAACTGGCACTTGAGGGAAGTACGGTGGGGTGGGGGTGGGGTGTGGGTGGAGGAGAGAAACCTCCTTCTTAGGAAAGGCAATGACATAATCCCATAAAAAGGGAAGCAACCAGCTGCTCGCTCGGGTCATCTGATGTCTTGTCAATGGGTCTGTAACTCACTGCGGAGAGGTTGTATCTCTATTTCACATCTGCTGAGGAGGAAGGAGAGGTCAGAGGAGGAGAGAGAGGAACACTATTCAGCCAGTGGAGTTAAGGACAGGCGTTCCCCTGCAATGACATCTGACCCTATCTTGCCTGGGGTGGGTATCTTACTCCTCTATCTTTCAGCTCTTTTTTTTGTTTGTTTAGACTTTTATTTATTTTGCATGTGCATTTATGAGGGTATGTCACATGGGCAAGGTGCTTGCAAAAGACAGGAGAAGGTGTCAGATCTCCTAGGAGTAGATATGCAGGTAGTTGCACATTATCTTACATGGATGCTGGAAACTGTGTGCAGCAAATACTCTTAATTGCTGAGCTTCCTTGTTTTCAGGTGTGCGCGCGTATGTGTGTGTGTGTGTGTGTGTGTGTGTGTGTGTGTGTGTGTGTGTGTGTGTGTGTGATTGGATACCCTCAGATTTACTATGTAGCTGAGGGTGACCCTGAACTTCTGGTCTTTCTGTCTCTACTTTCCAAATGCTAGGTTAGAAGCATATAGTACACCAATCAATTTATTCATAGAATGTGTAGATTGGGTCACTTAGTCCTCATAGAGGCATCCAGATGTAATTGTGGGTAAAAAGCTCAGCTAGACTTTTCAAGCTAAGAGACCAGCAAAACTGTTCATAAAGTATGCTTCATGCTAGCAGATATACAAACACACACACACACACACACACACACACACACAAAAATATATTTAACTCTGCCACAGAGAATTCACAGCTTTAGGAATGGTTGCAAGTATACTACAGAATCCAGTTTTCCTAAGTTAAGACCCCCATGAGGTTCACATAAATGAATGTGAGAGTCACAAAAATTGGCAGCAGTGAATGATTTCTGTACATCCTATGACCCGATATTAATTCAAGATCAGATGGGAAATGAATCATAGCATTTTTTGCAGTGTTCCTCTTTTGATCACACCACAGCCTTGGTTCTGAACTCCTGTGTTCTTAGCAGCAGGCATGCTGCAACACCATGCAATGTTAGAAGTACCTCAGCTTCAAGACCACTAGCTAATAACACACTGTATACTCAATACTGTCTGCTTTTATAGAAACATTAATAATTTAATTATGGAAAGCAAAGACTTTTAATATTTTTCTACCATTACTCCTCAGTATATTTTAGTTTGTGTTATATTCAAGTGTTCGATTTGTAAATTGCCATTTGAATTGTTGATTTCATTTTTCAGAATAAATCATTCAGTAGAGGAGGAGGAATCAGCAGCAGCATACAGTGTACTCAGTTTACTGATGAGTGAGGTCAGGGCCTTGTAAGGCCAGGCAAGCACAGCGGCCTCATCCCCAACCCAGCTCCCCGAATTGAACACTAGGGGGAGAGTCCTGGAGTCAGTGCAATCCTAACCTCTGTTGTTGTGGGGAATTCCTTTTCCTTTTCTTTTAAAATCTGCAGCAGGAACTTCAGCATCTTCCATGTGTATGTTACATACACCACAGGGTGTATGTAAGGCTCACTCTCTGACTTGCCACTTTGCTCTTCCGTCCTCCATAAATACACCGATGCCCAGAAGTAGTGTTCATTAACCTGCTTAATCTCCATCGATGCCAGCCTTCAGGCCCCTAGCCTACCCTCCTCTCTCCTGTTCCATCTTGGGTTGCCTATAGACTGTTCTAGAAGGAGGTCGAAGCCCCTGCCATCTTGAAGGAGAAGCCAGTAATGGGCTCCATCCCATTAGAGGAGTAAACATGTTGGCTGTGGGAGTGGTCTGGACCAGGAGCTTCTCCCCAAAGCAGTACCACATGCACATTTGAGGCTGCAAATAAGAAAGAATTTTCTGGCTGGAGGAACTGCTAAATAGCAGGGTGGGTAACCAAGGGAGGTCCCGGAATCTCCTCTAGAGATCTTTAAAACTACGATACAATCTCCCATGTCTGCGATAATTTTTTGCAGTCCTGACTAGAGACAGATGGAGGAGGTGCCTCACTGAGACTCCTCCCTAGGCCTGTGATCTGCCTCTTGCCTTCAGTTTGGGCTAAGCTCCTGGGGAGTCGCTTCCCAGGGAAGCTCTGGGATGTAGAGCAGGCTTGTTTACATCAGCCTCTCTTCCTCACACCTCTTTCCTTGTTCTCAGATGGAAAGCTGGTCAAAGGTCAGGGTTGCCCAACTGCCCACACATAGTTTGGTAGTAGCATCAGACTCAGGCAAAACAGAGGGTTGATTCTAATGTCTGTGCATCTACCCCAAGCTCAGAACCTGGGTGAGAACAGAGACAATTAGCTTTTGCTAACAATCCATTCCAAATGAAAATATGATCCCACTAATTGATTTTAAATAGATTTTTAAAAAGGATCCTTGGCCGCACTTCATCCTGAATACAGAGTTTCAAAAGTGTTCATTCCAGGGTTGGTTTCTTTCCCCCCTTTCTTCTGGCTTAAACCCCAAATGGCCAAGATCCCAGTCTGAATAAACAGTGTGGGTGGTGACTGTTCTGTGGGGCCCTGTAGAGGATGCAATCACTTTCCTTCTCTGCTCAGCATTAAATCATGTAAAAGTAGCTGGGGACTCCACCACCACCTCACCAAGGAACCAAGGGGCAGTGTAACATGTATTCTTTGCCCAGGGAGGGATGGAGCAGGAAAGGATTTCTCCTAGCTGTGAGCATTTGATTATGCATAAAGTTCATTGACCTCACAGGCAGCTGTCAGATGATCTTGCTAAGGCCTGTGAATGGCATCCCAGGAATGCAGTGATGTGGGCAGAAACCCAGTGAGTTCATGCCACCAAGTGCTTTAAATGGGACAAATGAGTGGCTGACCAGAATGCCTCCAGTGGGAACAGAACCAAAGGATAATCAGTAATTCAATATCACCTAAGCATTGCTGGATCTTCAAAAGTGATCCCTGGAAATCAGAAACTCGGGACAACTCCCATAGGGTTGTGAGGGGGTTGGGAGGCATGGTAATGGGAGGCTGAGTGGGAAGCCAGTCTGCAGGGTTACTGCTGTAGCAGGCTGCAAATAAGGCACTTTCAGTATTCCGTCCCTACTTAAAAGGTAATGCTTTTTGCCTTCCCTGCCACTAACACCAGAGGAAACCGAGGAAGCAATACATTCCTGAGTACTCTGTGGAGCTTGAAGGGGACAGTGGAGTCTCTGTTTCTTTAGACAGTTTTGATATAATACAGCCCTACATGTGTATGCAGTAAGTATACCTACTTGTCAGTAAATGCCCTGAAATACTTTTTATGCAAAGTGGGCTGCTACATTCTCCTCTTTTTCATCCTATCTGGGGCAGCCTCTGCTCTACAGGCAACCGGGTTATGGAGTATGGGAAAGTGTTGGGCCCAACTGGTCTCTGCTTCTGGGTAAAGGAGACAGGGAGTTCCCATCAGTGCAGTCAGATGGTTAACGGCTGGGGGTCTCTGACTCTGGAGGAACTTGAACTACTTGGGTTTGGTGCTTCTTCAAACATTTCTGTTACCTTGTTGAGTATTTGATAGTTTCTTTCAGTAGCTTTCTCACGGAATGCACTCACTTTATCTATCAAAATATTATGCTTTGCATGGGTAAATACCTCACAGTCATATCTTAAGTCAAGACTGCATTGCATTAGCTCTGGTCCCTTTGGTACTATGAATATAAAGAATGAGCAGCTGGAATTTAGCCAACAATTTTGATATCCCACTGGAAGCAGAACAGAAGGAAGCTTACTTATCTCACTTTTAAAGTAACCTGAAATTCTAAAATCCTTTACCAAATAAACCACCTAAATTTGAATGTATGCTCTGTCTATATTCCAAAAGCACAGGGTGGAGGCTGGGGATGGAGCTCAGTTGGCAGAGTGTTGCCTAGCATTCACAAACTCTTGGACTTGATACTCAGTATCCATTATATAAACCGAGTATGGTGTTACATACCTGCAATCCCAGAATTTCGGAGGCAGGAGGATCAGAGTTCATGATCATCCTCTACTATAGAGTGAGTTGAGGTCAGCTTGGGAGATAGGTTTCCTGTCTCAAGAAATGAACCAAAGGAGGGAAAGTGTCAGGCAAACTCTGTGTTAAGTGAAAACTAAAGAGAGATACCTCCTCAAACAGGTTGTAGGTGAAAAGGCACATTCTAATCTCAACAGCCTCAATCTGGACAGGGCTCCTTCCATGCAGGAGGTGGTGACTGGACCCTTAAAGGGTGTCAACAGGCCAATAAGAATTCACTGACAGTTCATTGACAATTAGGCGTGATGGAAGTCTACAGAAGAGTCACACTACTGCATGGCTAGTAGTCTGTAATTTTAGTCTTCTTTTTAAGCCTTCCACTGATGTCTGAGTGGCTCTCTTTCAAAGTCCTTTGAGATCTACAGCATTTATTTTTATTTTGTTGAGTGAACAGTCAGTAAAAAGGGAAAAGGAATTCTTTCTATCTGCAGCCTGGGCAAGAAAAGCCTTCCTTCAACTCTTCGCACATCTTTATAAGTATGATTATCCCCATAGTGACAGGAAGCTTGCTTCCTGATAAAGACATTTGCACACAAAGTAATATCTGAACTCACTTCCACCCTTTGATTACCACAATTTATAAAATTCCATGAGAGAGGTGACTTATATGTCTCATGAAGTTCCTATTGGGAAATTACTGGCAGCCACAGTTATGGAAGTAATATCTGTGTAGAGCTCGATTCCTTCTCTTCATCGGGGCCTCACCATCTCTGAACTACCATAGCAACTTAGCTGTTTCTTGTTGATAGTACATGCTACCTTCTGCCTTGTCAGATGGTGATTGACTTGTCTATGTTAGACTGTAAGTCTTTGGGCTTCAGGGACAGCTCCACTCATCTTTACACTCCCCGGTGTCATTAACAGAATTGGCAACCAATAAAATGAATGAGTGAGTAAATTTTATGAGATCCTTGGATGTTTTCAGTTAAGGACCAGATAGGAAATGTCTCAAGCCATATGGTCTCTATCATAATTATTCATCACTGCAGTTAGAGTGAGAAAAGAGACATAAACAAATGAGCATAATATGTTCCAATAAAGCTTTATTTACAAAAAAACAAATGGTGAGTCTTAGTGAAAGCACTGAGTACTATAATACCAGGAAAGATATGCTCACTGGTACAATAGTTGCAAGCCTGTTGGTAGGTAGTGACAATTGCTCTCCAATTGATTGGGAGGCCTGGGAGTCACATCTGTTATTTAATGGTCAAATGCCCATGGCTTTGGAGGTTATGGGTTCTATAGTGGGTAAGCTGTGTTGTTGTTTTTCTGTGGACAAGAGGATGTGCCCTTCAAATTGCCCTCTAAATCAGAGGTTCTCAACCTGTGGGTTGCAACCACTTTGGGAGTCACATATCAGATATCCTGCATCTCCAATATTTACAATTCATAACAGTAGCAAAATTACAGTTATGAAGTATCACCAAAAATAATTTTGTGGTTGGGGGTCAGCACAACAGGAGGAGCTGTGTTAAAGGGGTGCAGCATTAGGAAGGTTGAGAGTCACTGGGATAACAGTTTACTTTTATGAGTTTGGCTTATAAGTTCTGTCAGCTTTGGTCAAGGAAAATTGTTTTTGCAGTGGGAAGCAGTAACATTAGAGACTCAAAGCTGGTCAGAGTGCTGAGAATAAGTGACTGTTGACTACTAATCCATAAATAGGACATCTTTATCATTCCTTTCAAGATTCAGGGTACGTGAGAGCAGAGGGAGTGGTAGGAGATGAAGGAAGAAGTTGCTGTGGAATGTTGTCTCCTAGGTATGGCAAGGTCATTTCAACTTTGAACTCACACAGCTGTGATTACTTGTACACGGCCCTCTCAAGATTAGGCCCATCACCATCCTGTCATGAGGTAGGGAGGGATTCCCAAAGCCCCACCTCTCCCTGAGCTCAACAGGCAGTTAATATTTGCTGGCAGAGACATTTCCTTTCATGGCATAGGCACTGGTAAGGACTCTTGCTCCTATGAACAGTTCTCACCCATGCTTTTGTAAGCAGCCCTGATTAAATGAACAAGATTACACACAAAAATGGATCAGTAGGAGTAGAGGGCCAAGGTTGAGCAATGGAAGGGAATATGATTAAAATATAGTATGCATAATTATGACATATTGTATGTCATAATGAAACCCATCATTGTCTATAACATGTTTTTTTTTTTTTAAATCTTAAAAGAAACTGGTAGAAAAGATTTGGGCCCACTTACCAGTTTTCTAACTCTGATCCATGGTGTCTCTCTATAATTCCAGAATACTAAATTTTTATGATACCTATATATAATTAGGGCTCAGGATATATAAATGGCAAATAGTATTTAGAATCCTCATAGTAAAAAGGTCAGTAAAACAAAGCAAAACACACAGAGAAATTAGTTACCCTATCAAATATATTTCCTGTTTGGTTAATTGATTTACTGCATTCTTAAGGAATAATTCTCAACTCAAAAATAAAGATAGTAGTCTACTGCTTACACCATCATCCTTGAGGTAACAGGGCTGATTGGACTTCAGTGCTACTGTGTCCAGAGCTAGTTCATCTTGAACTTGACACGTCCCCAGAAAACTTTTCCCACCAGGCCATCTGGTCTCTAATCTCACTGTTAGCCCCTTCCCAAGGTCCTTAACAAAGATTAAACTTTTTGTTTGAAAAATCCATGGAAAACCCCCAACCACAAAGAAGACTCCAGCATCCCAAACACTCCGAAAACACTGACCACTAAAGGATGTCTGATGCATCCTGGAAAGGCAAGATGTCCCTAGCTGTCCCGGCTGGCCACCTGGCCAAATGGACGGAATCTGGTCCATCATATATCTTTATTTCACTGTCAGGTCACTTTCTGTGGACACACACACACACACACACATATATATATGTGTGGAGCTGTACTTTAATTGTGAGGATACTTAAAAGGTGCAAAGTCCCAAGGCTGATTATTTGTTTTAAAAAGATTCAACTAGTCTTTGTTGTGGTATAAGGGATGGATCTGCAAACCACATACAAGTGACAGGTTTTCTGTCTATTTTCAGATAGTCTGAATAAAATCCATCTGCCTTCCTCAGATTGTGGTCAAGCAGTTCTAGATAGTTCTTCTAAAAATAATTATACAATTTGAGACCTTCCATTGCAGCAAATTTCTCTTCAATACCAGATCAGGTTAAGAAAACAATTAGAAAGATCTATGCCTTACGGAAATGGAAGTGGTTGGGTATGTTGGCAAACACTGATAATTCCAGCACTTGGAAGGAGGGCAGAAGTGGGAGAATTATAAATGGGGAATTGAGAGAAGGAAGGGGAGGAAGGAGAGAAAAGACAAGAAAAGGAAGAGTGGGAGGAAGAAGGAGGGAAGAAGGAGGAGGGAGAAAGGACACCGTATAGCCACAACATCTAAACTCACACCTACCACATTGAGCCTGTGTGACTTGGAGGGATAACTAACATTGATACAACCCAACACCTTTGCATTACAAGAAGAAATGATCGCACATGTGATTAAATTGAACACTGGAAGCCTATAATGTCTCTCCAGTGGCAAGTTCAAGAAGACTGAGCCCCAGCCTGTGTTTAGACATCAGACAGACATTCCCTCTGTGCGCTCTTCCACTCTGCTTTCCCTCACAGTCTACAGCCTAGCTACTCCTTGTTCCTTTTGGCTGCTTGCTTAATTTCCTATCAATCTAGGTGTACTACCATTCCCAAGGACCAAGGAACCTCATTTTAAACACACCTCTCCTCACTACAA
>NW_028227256.1:103520131-103707631 GCF_978045245.1 Mus caroli
TACAGATTGATCCATAGCCCAGTGCAGACTGAAAGGAGACTACCATCTGCTGCTACTGCTCACAGGCAGAACTGCCTGCCATCAGACTAGGCACTGCTTGTCCATGATGAGACGGCACTCGGCCCTGATGGCTGTGGTGGCTTCAGGAACCTATATATGGAGTAACACACACACACACACACACACACACACACACACACACACACACACACATACACTGGCTGCCTGGTGCTGGCATGGTAATAATGTGTTACATACATGATTCTATGTATTTCTGTTCACCAAACTGTTATCACAGGGGAAAAGGAGGAAAGAAGGCACAGGGACTCTCTGTACCATCTTTGCAGCTTTCTGTGAGTTAAAATTATTTAAACATAAGAGACATTTTGAGTTTGTGAAAATGTCTGGCAGGAGCTGCTTGTTCGACCTGACCTGATTTCATTTCAAGCTGTATATTACTTTTTACTAGGTACACGATTTTTAAAAACTTTAAAAAATATTTATTTTTATTATTTTAACTGTATATTAGTGTGCAGATGTGTGTGCATGTGTGTGCGTGTGTGTATGTGTGTGTGTGTGCGTGTGAGTATATGCACATGAGAGCAAGTCTCTAAGGAGGCTAGTGATGTCTGATCTCCTGTAGCTAGAGTTGCAGATAACTGTGAGCTACCTGACATGAGTACTGGGAATTGAACTGTTTCCTCTGGAAGAGAAGCAGGTACTCTCAACCACTGAGCCTGCTTCAGTCTGTCACATGAGTTTTAAGTGTTTTCTAAGACAGTTCTCTAGGAAATAAAGTCATGTTACATTTGGACTCACAAAACCTAGAATCTGTGAATATGAGAGTCATGGAGACAGAGTAGCAAGCCATAACTAGGTTTTAGAAATGTCCATCTTGAGCTCACCAGAATCTCTGACTCTCCATCTGCATTCTAACAACAGAGTCTGATGCTGTGTGAATGTTATCCATGACCTAGAGGTTGAAGGACTAATCAGGTTGGAGGCCCAAGTGGAATACATGTACAGGAGGTCATTCTGTAAGAGACAGGGAGGAAAGAATAATCTAATTTAGTCAAGGCTTTGTTCTTGCTCTTGTCTCCAAGTTTATGCCAGGACTTATCATGACTGCTTCCTCATCTGAGCCCCTTGAGAAAGTAAATTCAGAGTTTATAGACCATAATCTAAGCAGTCTTTCCCTCTTCTGTGCCCCCCATCATCCATTCTGTCTACCTTGTTCTTCATTTTACATATTGTCTGTCTCTCTGTATTCTCATGTATGCACCATGAGAATTTTCTCTTCACCCCATAACACCTTCTGCATGGATGACAGACTGGTATTTGCTGGCCATGTGATGGAAGACATGAGACTCCCTCCAGAGCCATAGGTCATTATTAGACAACGGTATCTCAAGCACCCTGATCATTAGGAATTCATGGGTAGCATTAATCCATCATCATCAAGCTTGAGTGTGTCACTCATTTTGTTTGGCTAAGAGAATGAACATGACCACTTGAGAGGTGTCCTCAATGTCAGTAGCTGAGTTCATCTCCTGTAAGGTCTCCCTGGTCCAAAAGTGATTCCTGTTGAAGGTTCTGCCTGAACTAGAAAGACAGTAAGCATAAAGACAGTGTAGGTGATTAGAAAGGTGGAAAGAGGGGAAAAGTGGAGACAAATGGCTTCTAAGGTACAATCCTGGTCTACCCAACCAGTCTTGGGTAGTGTCATTACTTCTTTCACTCTGAGGGTTGAGAGTGAGGACTGTCATGTCACCAAGTCACTGATACCCCAGAACATATCTGTCATGCTGCCACTCAAAACAGGTGAGGCATGGATGACCCACCCTGCCCTGCACTTCCCTAACAGCTCACAGGGTTTTGAAAGGTAGTGAAATGTTTTAAACAAATTACTAGCCTTACATGCATCTGCTCTAGAGAAGAGTAAGATATTCTCCAGGAGCCTCCTTAAAAATCACGAGAATAAGAAACAGGGAGGCCAGTGACCCCCGAGACTTTAAAAGAATGCATGGGCCAAGCAGCTCAATAGCTAGTCTTCTGATACCGAAGTCAGCATGTTCTGACTGACCCCCTTTCATTTCACGCTTCTCTTAAAAGAAAACAGGGTGGACTGTTTCAGTAAATAACAAAAGGTCAGAGAAACACTACTCACAACATGAGCAAAATAACTGCTCAACCTGCCAGAACATTTCCAAAGGCCTAACAGGCAGAGAAACACAGCGGAGAGAAAATCCACAGACCTGACCACTGAAAGGAAGTGCTCTTTCCCAGAGAAATCTGCCACAGGCCTCTAGCCCTGTGTCATCAACAAGAAGTAAACATGAAGATCACTTTCAACCAACGAGATGCCACATCTCTCATAACAAAGAAGCTCGCCTGTGTCTACAGTTGAATTTTCCAGGCCCCTCCCATTACATTTTATTTTGACTGCAAGTGTGGAAGGGGTGGTCAGATGACTGTGGGATCAAAGACACTTAGAAATAGTTCAACGAAGCACCCGCAGCTGGATACCATACATTTCTCTTCACCACGGAGCTTCACTGAAGTGAATGGAACCTGAGCATAAGAGCTTCTAATAAAACAAAGATAAACATATTGCTGGTATAGTATGGATACTCCCTTAATCAGTACTGAATCAATAATCCCATAGGATGCTGCCTCCCACAGTGTACCCCAGCTCCTATTCACATAGGTAGTGTGACACTTGCTTGAGAGTGCCCAGATTTGTTGCAAAGATGGATGTTTCTTGTTCATCTTTGGCCTCCTCCAGGCCTTGTGGGGGACTGAAGCTCAGTATATTCATTTGGGTTGACTAAAGTGACATCCATGTTCTACCACATTTCTGGGTTATAACAGCAGGGTAGAATTTTGCACAATTTCCCATGAAATAGCTTTTCGAGTATAACAGGATACTAGTCAGGGACAAAATAATACTCACTCCATGGTGTCATACACTTCAGAAATGTATTATACTATCGTTACACTTATTTCACAATCACTGTATACAGAGCATGTCAAGGACTTGGAGATGCAGCCAAGAAACTTGTTAAATCAGCCTTTCCCAAGAGGTTTTCCAAACACTTCAGCAATGGATGCCTGCAAGTATCCCAAGGAGCTACTGTGTTATAAGGGGCATAGTTGGCATTGGGAGTTAGAGCTGTTTCTCTTTCATGTCTAATTATCTTACTAACTGCACCACTGAGTCCAGTTGATTCTTCCTTCATATTACTGTGGACACTACCCATTCGACCCACTCATTGGTCTCCTGTGCTTTAACTTGTGACTTCATAACATCACAGATTCTAAGAAGGTCAGACCTCAAAGTTTTCTTAAAAATAGTAACACAGTAAAGGTCAACCCCACATTTAACAGGGGGTAGTTAACCAAAGTCTACATGGGGGGTACATATCGCTGATATCAAAACCATATTTGGCTCCCTGTGTATAATGGTAATTTCAAGGACCTCCTGTTTTCTCTTTCCCTGCAGGTTAATAGAACCTCCATCATGAGCCCTTTATGACCATCCCCACAGCAAAGCACCAGTGTGTGCAATCCATTTGAGCGTGATACTTACATGGACATTCTCTCAGTTTACTCTAACAATTCTTTATGTCTCTCAGTTAACTCTAACAATTCTTTATGTCAAACTATGAAATTAACAAGTGTCTGGATCAGGATTTGAACCTAGAACCATTTGACCCTAGAAGAAATACTCCTGCTGATGTGTTATACTCCCTTCCAACATGGAAGCTCTCTATAAAAGCAGGATTAATCATATTAAATTAGTAACCAGCATATTGACGATGGTGGCAGTGTGTGATTCCACTGCATGGAAAAGCAAATATTCTGTCACTCTTGAATATGGGCAAGATAATGAGTGTGTACTAGTAATGAAAACTGAATCATCAGTGCAGTAAGTAGAGAGAGCTAAATTATGGTATAAACATATATATGTTGATATAAAAGTCCTCCCAGAGAATGAAAGGAACATGAGAGGATAGTCAATTAAGCAATATGAGTATTGTTTTTCATATCAATCTTTTCAAAATTCATTCCTAAAAAGTCAGACTTCTTATAGGTATGTTAAGCACGTGTATGAGGTGAAATTGCTAACTTTGAAGAATTGCATAGTGCTTATTACAGTAATTAACATGAATCAAGAATTAAAGATACCATTAACTCTCAATCCCTATAGGATGAAATCTTTATAAGTTCAGTATTTAAAAGTCAGCAGTGCATAACCTTAAGTAGTAAAGGGTGATTAGTGCCCAAACGGTATTCTATCTTTGGGTGGGCAGTGGACTCCAGGGTTCCATTTACCATCCAGAAGGTAAAGCCACAATCAGTCACCAGGGGCATGCTGTCCACACCAGCCTTTCCTCAGACACACAAGATGCTGATGTTCCTAGTATCTCAAAGATATCAGTGGGATTTTTTTACGTACAAAGATTACTAGACATAACAGAGAAGTGAATAGCTATACACTAGTTAAATCTTAAACATTCATGTCATAGTTTATTGGATAGAGAACTTACTTTCAAGTTAGTTGAAAACACACCAAAAGCCCAAACTGTTTGGCTTACTGTTTATTTATATTAAATTTTCCCTTTATCTACTCACGTTCTGCATATATCTTCATGCCTCAAAGAGTCAGAAAACTCTCATTAAAATGGCATCTTGATTTAACCTGGCATGATGGTACATGTCTGTAGTGCTAGCATTCGGGAGGTAGAGGCAGAAGGATCTGGCAAACAACCTCGGCTACACAGCAAATCCAAGGTAAGCTTGAGCTACATTGGACCCTATCTTCAAAACAAAACAAATAAACAAAACAACAAGAGCAACAACAACAAAAGAGTTCTTTAGAACCAGGAAACATCAGAAGCATACAACCACCTGCAGTACCACACCTGATTCGTTGTACGTGAATGGACCCCCACCCCATGTACTAATTCTAATGAAGAACATATTTCAATAGCAGTTATATTATTCCTGGGATGCATTCAGTTGGGGTGTGCTTCCTCATCAGGCAACACCCCTTCCCCAGCATTTATGATGCACCAGGCACTGCTCCAGGCTCTGAGCAATCACATGAGGAAGACACTGCTCCACTTGACACTGTACAAATGAAAGAAAGAACCACTGAAGACTCAGGTGGCAAGCAGCAGACCTGAGGCTGGAGACCTTGAGACCCAGGCAGTGCCTTAGTCCATGCAAACACCTGACAGTTCTGACCTGCTGCTATCCTGGCCTACAAAGTATATCCAAAGAACTCTATGATCATTCTGCAAGGACACATTGCAACACTCAGAGAAGAATTCACACAGAATGTGCTCCTGACACTACATCATATCCTTAGTGTAGCCTAGGCACCAGAGAGTCTTTACAAGAGGTTTCGGAATCCTTTCTCTGAACATCAGGCCAAACTCTCTTCATAAGAACTTAAGCCTTTGGCAGTAGAGGCAAACTGTTTGAGTTGAACTTTAGAGACTTCCTTAATTCCTTTTATAGTCTAGATATGAATGATATAATTGCTAGAGTTAAAAAAACACTTGTCTGTTTTTAGGAAACAGATTTCTTTAAATTTGGGATTCCCCAGTATATTAGAAAGATGATTCTCAATAAATTGTGGGCAAGATGGAACTAAGACACATACTTGTGGCTATGAGGAACTAACCAGAAAAAAAAAAAAAAAACTTTTAGGACTTCAAGTTCCAAACACTGCTGTTGCTTTTCTGTCAAGTTTCTCCTGTCAGGATCAGTCCCCACCTGTGCCCCATGTGCCTGAATTACACACAAGGTCGCTGTTTCTTTCCACCCACAGAGAGCTTGTTGGAGGTTTCCCACCACAGACTGTATTTTCAGGAGTCACAGCTTGCTTGGAAAGCCATGGCCTGACAGAAAACTTTGATGTACAGTGAACTCCTAACAATGAAGAATGTTTGCTTTCAAGATAAAGGGATGCCTGCCTGGTGGCTTTTCTGGTTTACAACAGTGGCCATGCATAACATGACTGAACAAAGACCAGGGCATGCTTCAATGGAAACCCACCTTCCTCCGAAGGAAGCTCCTCTGAGTAGAGTTGTGAATGCCAGCGTCAGCTTTTAACAGTCTCATACTAGGGAAATGTCCAAAGGTTTGTGTTCTAAGTTAATACATGTATCCAAACTGTGGACCGCAGAGAAGGAACCGAGTATGGGGGTCCTGCTGTTGTTTGTCACACTGAGTATTGGATTTTGGCTAAAGTTCTTCAAGGAGGGTCACAGGTGCTGTCCTGGCAGTCTACAGGTAGCATGTGCTCCAGATCCCTGCAACACTGGTCTGAAAAGAACATAAAGACTGAGGTCTTCCAAAGGTCTGGGGGAATGTAGGCAGAGGTAAAGTGTAAAGAAAGTTACAGACACAGGATCTGCCTATGCCTGGGTTTGGGGCATCTGATGGAACCCAGTGGTCCTGACCTAAAGGACAGATATGGGGTTATAAGCTTATTCCTCGCAAGGGCATGTGGAAGACAACACACAGAGGGAAGTGCCTGGCAGTTCACAGCATAATCTCTCCTTTACTGACTGAGGCCTCAAAGAACTGAATAGATCAGTACAGCTTAGCACTGGCCACTTTCCGTGGCTTCTTGAATTATAACCCGTCCTTTGCTGTGGAATACGTTACCAGTCACCAATGAGAAATAACAACAAAGCAGACTGCTCAGTGTAAACCATTATTTCTGACAGAAGAACAGAGCTTGGTCCATCATAGCTCAGAGACCTCTGCCTCTTTTTGCAGGACCTAGCCTGTGTCCCAAAGCTCCAATGCTGTCACTACCCATACCTTACAGAACACACTTGAATGTTTCTAACTAGAAAGCCACACCTGATTCATTCAAACCTGGCTCTTAAAATCAAACACGCAAACAAAAACTGAAATGGCTCAGTATGCAATCCTTAAAAGCTGAGACTTAGCCACTGCCAGCCTGGGTAGGAGCCTCTATAGCCCTCACCAGGGGCAGGCAACAATCAACAGTTCATACTAATCCCTCCAAAAGGAAGAAAATAATTTTCTACCTAGTTGGCTCACAAATTTCACAATTAAAATCCATTAGCATTATCATCAAAATTCCAACATGATTCTTTATAGAGTTAGAAAGAGCAATTTGCAAATTCATTTGAGATAACAACAACAAAAAAATCCAGGCTAGCTAAAACTATTCTCAACAAAAGAACTTTTGGAGGAATCACCATCCCTGACTTCAAGCTGTACTACAGAGCAATAGTGATGAAAACTGCATGGTACTGGTACAGTGACATGCAGAAAGATCAATGGAATAGAATTCAAGATCCAGAAATGAACCCACACACCAATGGTCACTTGATATTTGACAAAGGAGCTAAAACCATCCAGTGGGAAAATGACAGCATTTTCAACAAATGATGCTGGTTCAATTGGAGGTATCTTGTAGAAGAATGCAAATGAACCAATTCTTATCTCCTTGTACAAAGCTCAAGTCCAAGTTGATCAAGGACCTCCACATAAAGTCAGATACACTGAAACTAATAGAGAAAGTGGGGAAGAGCCTCAAACACATTGGCATAGGGGAAATTTTCCTGAACACCAATGGCTTATGCTCTAAGATCAAGAATTGACAAATGGGGGCTGGTGAGATGGCTCAGTGGGTAAGAGCTCCCGACTGCCCTTCCGAAGGTCCAGAGTTCAAATCCCAGCAACCACATGGTGGCTCACAACCATCCGTAATGTGTCTGAAGACAGCTACAGTGTACTTATATATAAATAAATAAATCTTTAAAAAAAAAAAAGAATTGACAAATGGGACCTCAAAAAATCGCAATGGTTCAGTAAGGCAAAAGACACTGTCAATAGGACAAAATGGCAACCAATAGATTGGGGAAAGATCTTTACCAACCCTATATCTGATAGAGGGCTAATATCCAATTTATACAAAGAACTTAAGAAGTTAGACTCCAGATAATCAAATAATCCTATTAAAAAATGGGTTACAGAGATAAACAAAGAATTTTCAACTGAGGAATATCGAATGGCTAAGAAGCACCTAAAGAAATGTTCAACATCCTTAGTCATCAGAGAAATGCAAATCAAAACAATACTGAGAGTCTACCTCACACCAGTCAGAATGGCTAAGATCAAAAACTCAGGTGACAGCAGATGCTGGTGAGGGTGTGGAGAAAAGGGAACACTCCTCCATTGTTGGTGGAATTGTAAGCTGACACAACCATTCTGGAAATCAGTCTGGTGGTTCCTCAGAAAATTGGACATATTACTACCTGAGGGCCCAGCTATACCACTCTTGGGCTTATATCCAAAAGATTCTCCAACATATAACAAGAACACATGCTCCATTATGTTTATAGCAGCCTTATTTATAATAGCCAGAAGCTGGAAAGAACCCAGTTATCCTTCAACAGAGGAATGGATACAGAAAATGTGGTACATTTACAAAATGGAATACTACTCAGCTATTAAAAACAAAAACAATGACTTCATGAAATTCTTAGGCAAATGGATGGAACTGGAAAATATCATCCTGAATGAGGTAATTAAATCACAAAAGAACACACATGAAATGCACTCACTGATACGTGGATATTAGCCCCAAAGCTTGGAATACCCAAGATACAATTCACAGACCACATGAAGCTCAAGAAGAAGGAAAACCAAAGTGTGAGTACTTCAATTCTTCTTAGAAAGGGGAACAAAATACTAATGAGGGCAAATATGAAGACAAAATGTAGAGCAGAGACTGAAGGAAAGGCCATCCAGAGACTGCCCCACCTTGGGATCCATCCCATATACAGTCACCAAACCCAGAGACTATTGTGGATGCCAAGAAGTGCTTACTAAAAGGAGCCTGATACAGTTGTCTCCTGAGAGACTCTGCCAGAGCCTGACAAATACAGAGGCAGATGCTCGTATCCAACTATTGAACTGGGCACTCGGTCCCTAATGGAGGAGTTAGAGAAAGGAATGAAGGAGCCGAAGGGGTTGCAACCCCATAGAAAGAACAACAATATCAACCAACCAGACCCCCAGAGCTTCCAGGGACTAATCCACCAACCAAGGAATACACATGGAGGGACCCATGGCTCCAGCCACATATGTAGCAGAGGATGGTCTTGTGGGGCATCAATGGGAGGAGAGGCCCTTTGTTCTGTGAAGGCTTGATGCCCAATGTAGGGGAATTCTAGAAAGGGGAGGTGGGGGTGGGCTAGGGAACACCCTCATAGAAGCAGGGGGAGTGGAGTGGCATAGGTGGTTTCAGGAAGGGGGAGAACCAGGAAAGGGGATAACATTTGAAATGTAAATAAAGAAAATTACTTTTAAAAAGTTAAAAAACAATACCATTAACATTTAAAAACTAAATTCTACCAAAAGTGGCAATGAAATACACTAACCCTAATCAACTAACGTCCCAAACTCTACATTAAGGCAAGGAGGTGGCCTACTGGTTGGTTAATCAACAGACACACTCAATAGTCTCAGTTTCTTCAGCTTTTAGTGTCTATAAAACTGCTGTCGTTGGGTACAGGTTGAAAGCCAACCTTTTATCAGCCCCCTCAACTCAAGTTACAAAATGACTTTGGTAAGATTTGCCCAGGTGCATCACTTTATGGGGAAAAAAAAAGTGAAAGAAAAAAGAAATACACACAGGAAAGTGTGAGTCACAGGAAAAGGTGACAGACTCAACTCCGAACTCAACTAAGGCTCGCATCTAACACCGTACTTCAGAAAATGCCAGCTGTCAAGCAGTAGGGCGCATAACCAAGGCTATGCCGGTCTGATTACAGTTGTGGGTGAGGCAGACATGATGTGACCCAACCTACATAAGCCTGCCCTTGCCTGCGTATCTCCAACATGAGTCCCTATGGAACCAGCTTTCTCTACATCTATTAAAATCATGTACATGAGTATGTATGGATAACAGAATAAAAAAAGAGGTTCCAAGGAAACACGTGTGATCTTCTGGATGCTATGAGTCTACACCAAATGGAAAAAAAGTGGCAAAAGAAGTAAGGTGTCTTTTGGTTTTGTCTGTTTGTTTTTTAAAGTTACATTCATTCAATTTTAAAATTATACAACTTATTCCAAGATAAGCTATTTCTATTTTTGTGGCACATATTAAGTATTCCTTATTTACTAGTGAAAATAAATAATAACTTTGCAATTGAGTGAGATAAGAAGTTATATCTCTATAGCTGTTTAAATTTTTATTTCTATATTAATTTTTTTAAAGGAGAGGGTTTTGAAATCTGGTAGTTTGCTTCTCACAGTTTCAGTCACCTGATGCTAGAACCTCAGGAACAGACAAAGATTAGAGATCCATGTGGCTACTGCCTTTGTGTGATCAAATATTTTATAAGAGGACCAAGCCTCATTTCAGTTTGTAATACAGGAGGATTTCAATGTACCAATAAATGATGTTTCCAAATTCAGAGCTAGATAACTACACCACCATCTAACATCAAAGAAAATGAAGATTCTAAAGTACTATGCAAACAGAAATTATGTTGTCACTCCACAAATAGTACAAAGTGTTTTAACTAAAACTCAGACAGCATGCAGAGCCAATGCACCCAGCACTCAGTCATACTAACAAAGAATACAGACCTCATTGATTTTCAAATTCTATATTTTACCCACAGCACTGATGGACAAATGGTGAGTTTTTCTGCACTGAAAGTACCAACGACAGAAGAAGGAACCATAGAGGTAAAGAAGATAACAGGTGCCATCCACTGTGAGGCTGCCGGACAGGATGGGGTGGGGCGGGAAATACAGAAACAAACGTGCTTGTGTTTTTAATGCATCATGCTCTGCATGGAGAAGGGAATAAGAAATGAGGTTACAGGGACTGGATTGGAGGGGAGTAAAGGAATGGAAGCCTTGGGAAGGCGATAGGGCAGAATAAGAGAGAAAAATCCATTTACCTTAAATGGAAGACAACACAGTCATCCGTTTGTGTGATAAGCAATGGTGTCATGGTTTCATGATGAACTCCCAAAAGACACATTCAACTGTCTGCTACCTGAGCACATGATTGGATTCAGAAGCAAAGTCTTTGAAGGTATTAAGTACAACATTCTAATTTAGTATGATTGAGTCCTTCCAGGAGGAGGAAGAGATTTCAAGGCTGTGACACAGGGCTGGGGGATATGGATCCATTGGTAAAGAGTTTGCCATGCAAGTGTGTGAGTTCTGGTCCCCAGCACTACTGTATTCATTTGTAACTCTAGTGCTTGGGAGGTAGAAGACAAGAGGTCCCTGGGGCTGTGCAGCTCCTCGAGCCAAACAATGAGGTTCAGGTTAGTAAGAGACTGTGTCTCAAAATTAAGGTGAAGAACAATTGAGGGAAACACTTGACCTTGACCTCTGGTCTCCACATACATGTACACAGACATGCCGTGAAACTACAACACACAGACATACACTGACACACACAAACTTTCTCTTTCTTTTCTTTTCTTTTTTAAGAAGACAGAGACCTGCAGGACAAGCAACTGGAATGTCAAGGATGAATGGTCATCAGCAAGAGCTAGAAGAGGCATGGAAGAATCCTTTCTGGAGCCTTCAGCAAAGATGACCTTGCTCACTCTGGACTCTGGAATCCCAACCTGGAGATCAGGAGACCAAGCAACCTGCTGGTCTCTACTGTGCACCCAGTGTACAGTACTTAGCAGCCCAGGGAGATGAGTGTGCAGGGTAGACTTGTGCCATTACAGAGATGACGGTACTCACTCAAAGACCTATAAACAGGTGTAGCAACATAAAGGCTAGCTGAAGGAAGTAGGCTTAAGAGAGGAGCCAGCCAGGTGATGCAGGGTAGTTAATTTTTACTAAAAGTCTTTCAGGTTGTTGTTTTAATCACATGTAGGTGTTATTTAATGTTTTAAAAAGCATCCATAAAATCTTCCTGTGATATTTCCTGAAGGATACTGGTCTACTATCTCCACCATACCTAATTATACTGTGAGGATTGACAGTTACTTTCTTCACCTCATATCCTGGCCCCAGCTGTGCCTGTTCCTGTACCAGGTATGTATCAGTTCCACACACCCCCTCCCTGTCTCCACAAAGAAAGCAGACAGCATGGGTAGCATTGACTGGACCTCACAGCGGGCTAATGTTTGAGTACATGGATGTTACATGCCTGCTGGTTCTAACTCAAAATCAAATACAAATTATCTTGGGGCCATTCCTAGGTTTGTATCATGAGTGACTTTCTACACTGACTTTGATGACTAAGAATTGACTATAATGAACACAGAAAGGAAGAGGACTTATCAGTGAATTCCTTTAGTAGATTAAAAATAGAAAACGTGGTCCAGCCAAAACTTCAATCATTTAACCATCTGTTATCAGAAAACCTCACAAAAGTGCTTTCTCACAAACAGTTGCTCATCATGTTTATCAAATCCACAAAAAGAGATTCTAAGTGATCGCCCATGGCATGGGTGAAGGGTCTTTATTGTGTAGTAGAAAGAGGCCGTGACTCTCCTAGCTGTCATTATGCCTCTAAGAAGAATGCCCACATTGAACTTGGCCACTCAGAAGGTTGTGGCAAAATGTTGTCACCACCCATGGAGGCTTGCGCAGCCCTTGTGCAAGGGCGGCCTGCTACTGTCCCTAGTGTGACCTGAAGAGAGAATCAACTTTGGGGAGACAACCACATGCAGAGAAGGCTCGCTGAGGACGGTTTGCACCCAGCCCTGGGGAAGCTGGGGTGCCCCTTGCCAGTTCCTGGCACTGGTGCATTGCCAGGTGGATGAGACCTGAATGAAATGCCTAAGGGGGATCACACAGGAACACACAGGAAACAGAACAATGTTATCAGCTGTCGAGTTCTGACTGCTGCCATTACCTAAGGGGAAACTTTGCCTTTATTTGCATCCTGGCCTCAGGTTTCCCCAAGTAATCCCTTCCAGCCAGCCACCATCCAGAGATTAGCTTATTATCAGGTTAGACTCAGCCAGAGCCTTCTACCCCACACTGAAGGGACTTTTGTCACCCTGGCAAAAGACGTCTAAAGCAGGGGGCAATTATGCCAACAACAAATAGAATCACAGCTCAGAACCCCACTCTCTGTATGAAGCTCTACTGAACAGAAAGAACTAAATGACTCCATTTTTATTGTGTAACCTTTACTAGAACTTTTCCAACTAACCTCCCATGCAGGAGAGATCATGGACCGAGTTAAAGCTATATTCAGTAGACACATCTGCTAGGTAACTGTCTGCTACCCATTTCCATGGCTGGCTGCCTCCACCTTTCTCTCTTGAAAAAAAAATCACCTTGGAGCATTTCGATGAAGACCAAACCTTTGAACGCAGATGTTCCAGGAACCTGATGCATTAGTTATGCCTTGGATGTGCCTGGCTACTGCTCATCTGCTGTTTTTCTTCAGTCACATTAAAAGTAAATATGTTCAGTTACGTTGTCCACCGAATAAATGGATAAACCTACTAAGTCTTTCCCTATGGTCCCAACATGAAAGCACTCATTTGTTTTCAGAGAGAGAGGGAGAGGGAGAGAGGGAGAGAGGGAGAGAAGGAGAGAGGGAGAGAGAGAGAGAGAGAGAGAGAGAGAGAGAGAGAGAGCAAGCAATGAAGAGAAATACATCATTTGAAGTCCAAGGCCAAGTTCCCTAGCAACAAAACCCAAAACATGCTAATACTCCTTGGATTCCCAAACTCTTGATTTATTATTATGTAAATTGTTTGAGGCTATAATTTAAGACTTTAAGGCATTATTTTATCCAAGGATATTTGAGTAGCTATTAGTCTGTAGAGTTTTCTGACTCAGTAGAGCACTGTTGTCAGGGGAGGACTGTTTGGGTCACCTTGATCAGCAGGGCTGATCAAGTAACAGACAGCTTGGGTTAGTCCTGAGGAACAGAACAGAACTCAACTGGTCAGGAGTTGGGGTTAAAGAGAGTGAGAACTCTGTATAAGAGGTGATTGATCCAAAATGTCTGTACCTCCTAGCAGACAGTGGGAGATCATGAAGCAAGAGGAATAAGAAAAAAAAATGCCTAAGGAAAAAGTGAAGTTAAAAATAGGACCAAACAGACAGGGTCAGGGGAAAGGGGATGAACTCAGGCAGAAATGATCCTCCGATAAGAACTTCCCATAGCAGGTAAAGCCACTTTGTACCACAAATCAGTTTACTTAGAAAGGGCAAGCGGGGAAGGCGAACTCCACAGGAGGCTCAGTGGCTCTGTCCAGGCTCCTCTGGCTCAGGTGGGCATTGTTAGGGGGCTCAGGGACAGCACTTCTCATTGTCGCAGGAGCTTGTCTATTCAGAGGGGGACTTTTCCAGTTGCAGTGTGCAGAGGCAACTTAAATACACTGGAAGCATAGAATGCTCTTCCACTTAGAAAATGACCCAACTCACCCACATGCCCAGAGCTCACTTCTTGCTAGGCCAGAAGCTTCTCAAATCCATGACTAGTGATGTCAAGAGCCCGACGCTCAGGAAGAGGAGACAGAATACATGTGCCATCGGCCCATCTGCCCAGAGAGACATTAGGCTAAGTGCTCACATCTGGAAAAGCCGAATAATTCTGGGCACAGCTAAAATCCAACACAAACCTCTGCCAAAGGAATAAGGAGCAAGGAGCAGTCAGCTTAAGTGATGGCTTGCCTTCTTCCCACTGGCTGAAGGACAGCTGGGCAGGGTGGCTTTGCCTGTTATAACAACTCAGCCAGGGTTTGTCTGACAAATGAATAAGGAAAAGAAATAGCTTTGAATTTTACAAAGAAACAAAAATAGTCCTAGAGTATAAATAATATTAATTTATATTATATCATAAATAATATAATATTGTGTTGTACTACCTACACTATTGAAGGAAGGGGCTTATATGAGTTTTTGGGGAAAAAATGTCCTATTTTGCCATACAGAATTGGATTTTTATAATGATGGGTTTGCTAGACATGAGAGTACATCCACTTATTTTCTTGATAATAAAAGCCTAAGTAAAATTTTTAAGAAAGGAAATGGGCTTTCAGCATAAGGGTATTTGCTAACAAATAGTTGTCACTGTGTAGCTGACCTTCCTCCCTCTCCAGGATGTGAAAATGTGGCTGCTAACAAATTAAAGAAGCACAGTATGGAACTCATTCTAAGGTCAGGATTCCAGTCTCGACCAGAGACAGTGCTTATTCTCTGACCAAATTAGGTCTTCTTGGAGCTCTGGTGCAGCCCATCTGCCTTTCCAGAAAGGAACTGGTGTGTGGCTATTTTGGTCTATCTGCTCATCTTGACCCTCTGTGACAAGTTCAGCCACTCAGCTCATGGGCAAGCCAGTAGATCAGGTACCTTAACTCTGAACATCCCATCCCACTGTGATGGGAGCCACTCACTGCAGCCTAAGGAATCCAACAAGAAGTTCCCAGTGAGAGGGGAAAGGGTCACTCCCAACTGTACAAGGACAATTTAAGGCTATGGGTCAACAGTATCTCTGTCATCAAAGAAAGTACATCTGAAATCAATAGAAAAGCAAAAACCAAACTCTTGTCCCCAAATAAAAAAGTAAAATAAGAAATCATGTCAACAGGGAATATGAAAATGAGCTTTGGAACTCCTGTGTTCAGATGTTTAATACAAAGGGAAGATTGTTGTGCAGGGCACAGAGCCATCCAATCATCATGGAGCCAGAATCGCCCACTGCACAGTTTGTTTTCAAAACATGAAGGAATACAGCAGGATCTCCAGCTGGGGAAAACAGTTCCTTCTAGAAACAAAAGAGACAGATAACTGAAATATCTCCCGGAAGGTTGGCATGCTCTGCAGTGGTTGTCAGGTAGTGGGTAGACAGAGGGAGTGAAGCCACCCATGCCCTTATCTGAGCAATACATAGGAGTAGCAGGAAACCATGCTTGAGAGGTGTTGAAGCTGCAGAACAACATTCTAGTGACGCACCATGGGGATTCAGGAGCCTTGGGCACTTTTAAACAGCTAACCTCTTAGGCCCATGACTCTAGTGCAGCCTCATTTCCAGTGAGCTCCTTGCCAGAGTCAAGCAAGCAGTATTCCTTTACAACAGACTCCCAAAACTGCTTCAGAGCCCATTTAGGTCTGTCTGTTAGGTGCTAAGAAGGCACCTTTTATCAAATGGAATGAGGGGGTGCTATCTTTTCTTTCTTCCCCTCTACACCTCCTTCTCATCCACCATACTGAAATGGTTTGGTTTGGAACACAGGACCAAAAAGCTCAACCAGAAAGAAAATTCAAAGGTATCGCTATGTTTCTTTTTCTAAATGTTCATTATTTTTCTCTTTTTACTGCAGTCTTTTCCTCACCCACTTACCCCTTCCTGGGCTGTGTGTGTCTAGAGGCCATGCAACTCAGCTGGAGACCCCAGGGTCTCAAATAAGCTTCATTCCATTCGCTCCCTGCCTCGCTACACTATGAAGAATGTCCAGTCACCCACCTTCTCTCCAGCTCATTATACATAGGCAGTAAAGATTCATCTAAGATTCTCACAAGTGACATGTTATAATGCCAGTGAAATGCTTGACACCCAATAGTCCTTCCTTTGTGTTCATAAGCCAGACCTTTCTCTTCTTCTTCTCTCTACATTACCTGCCTCTAGTAAAGACTCGTGTTCAAATTAACAAAAGCAAATTACTTTAATCTATCTAGTTTCTTTATTTTTTAAATATTAGCTCCTTTTGCTTTTTTAAAAGATTTATTTATTTATTTTATGTATATGAGTACACCATAACTGTACAGATGGTTGTGAGCCTTCATGTGGTTGTTGGGAATTGAATTTAGGACCTCTGCTAGCTCCTATCAACCCCACTTTTGACAGCCCTGCTCGCTCAGTCCCTGCTTGCTCCGGCCCAAAGATTTATTTATTACTATAAATGAGTACACTGTAGCTGTCTTCAGACACACCAGAAAAGGGCGTCAGATCTCATTATGGATGGTTGTGAGCCACCATGTGGTTTTTAAACTCGGGATTTGAACTCGGGTTTTTGAACCATGTAGGATTTGAACTCGGGATCTTCGGAAGAGCAGTCAGTGCTCTTATCCCCTGAGCCATCTCGCCAGCCCATAATCTATCTTGTTGTTTGTTTATTGTTTGAGACTTTCATACAAGCAAGTGATGCGTTTTGATCAAATCCACCTGCAAGCCTCTCCCCTCTCCTCTAGTCTCTCCCCTGTCTCCCACCACTCTTCCATTTCAACTTCCTGGGCTCTGCCTTTTAATCCAAGTCTGCCCACACGAGTATGTATTGGAGTACAGGTAGCCTCTCTGTTACCTCTGCCCTAAGGAAAACTGACTCTCTCTTCCCCAGCAGCCATCAACTGACATTTGGTCCTCATTGATGGTGACACTTCATGAGCCCCTCCCCATCTGGCTTGATCTTGTGTAGGTTTGGAGCATACAGTCAGAGCTTCTGTGTGTTGACCCCTGTAAGAGCCCTGTCATATTCAGTAAATAGTGTTTGACCACATATGTTTTCTCCTGGGTCTTACACTCTTTCTGTGTCCTCTTCTGTAAGGATCCTTGAGCCTTGGGGGAGGGGGCCAGGTGGAAGTGTATAATATCAATGCCCTCACTAGAGCTGAGCACTCCATGATCACGTCTCCTCTGTACATTGACCAGCTGTAGGTCCATTAATTGCCATCTACTGCAAAATTATCTCCCCCCAACCCAGCCAAATGCTCTGCCAGGTACTGGATTAGCATGCTTTAGTCAGTCAAATTGGCATGACATCTACATATAAACAAGACATGTGGGCCCCCAGGAATTATTTTAATTAATAGCTAGTAGTGGCAAAGTTAGATCTGATGTAACCTTGTGCATTACACTACTGCACCTTCTATAGACTCCAGGAATTTCAAGGTGTCTTTGGGAGGGGGTAGGGGAGAAAGAGAGAGAGATGGACAGACAGATACAGAGAGACAGAGACACAGAGAGAGACACAGAGAGAGACAGAGAAAACAGAAAGAAAATATTTGAGGGAATGGGAACATGGAAAGGAGTAACAGAGATAGAAATCAGGAAAATAAGGCCACATTCTCTGCTGGCTTCAAACTCTTGCTGTTTCTACATGGTGTGGTTACTATGAAACATTTGAAGGAGCTCATATCCTGGTGGCTAAAACTTTAATAAAGTCTCAAAAGATGGCATAGAAGGAATTTGCAGGGCAATCGTTCACCAAAAGGCATTACTATGAATAAGTCTTTCAATGTAGTCAACATAATGAGACAAGAGCTAAGCGATCTGGGGCTCTTACAATAAACAAGCCTCTTCTTGAAGGTCATCTTTGGAAAAGGACATACCAAGCACCTATGTGAAAAGAAACCAGGCTGAGATGCAACAGGAAAGCAGGGGCATTACTATTTGCCTGTGCACATGCACATCACAGAGCAGGATGCACAGAGGCAGGGAGGAGGCCGCGGGGCAGCTCAATGGACTCTCATCAGTGACCCATGGAAAGACACAGAGGTCAAGATGCTTCAAGGCACCAGGGTCCTCTTGAGGCTGGGACACAGCTGGTGGGAGAGAGAAGCACCTGTGGCAGTCCAGGTGGCTCCAGCCAGAACTCCAGCCCTTCCTTCACCACTCAAAATAAACACCAAAGCAAACTAAATGAGCACCCAAGCACAGCCTGCAGGGTACTGTCCTGAGGACTCCTCTGGAGTAGCGGGAGGGTAAGCCAAGGTAGCAGGAAAATGTAAAAAGAAGAAAATGACTCTGTTCTCCTGGAGCTATTTGTCAACAAATGGAGAAAGGGATTCTAACACAAATAAGTACCACATTTCCCTACATTGTCATATTTGATCTCCATCGTAACCTGCGACCCTAGAATATAGCCATTTCCAATGGATAGTCACATTTTCTCCAAGATTACAGAATGATTTCAAGATGAAGCCAGGGCAACTGGGTCAGTCTGACTCCACAGTGTATTTTCTGAGCTACAACAGTCGACTGATTCTCTATTTGAAACCAACTCACACAGACAGGCATGCAGAGAGATGATTTGACAGTCCAGCAGAGGGGAAGGTCAGTCTAGTGATAGTGATGATTCAAATCTTAGAAGCCATAAAAGAAAAAAAAACCTGGTAAGTCAGATTACATGAAAATAACAATTTTCTGCATGGGAAACAACACCATAAACGAAGACAAACGGCCACTGACAAATCTGGGAACTATTTAGAACATAAATCACAGATAAAAGGCCAATTTCCTTAATCTGTAAGGAATGTCTATAAATCAATACCAAGAAAAAAAATATAAAAAAGGATCCAACAAAGCACAAAGGACAATCAGCTAACCAAAGAGAATCCAAATACTTCAGAAACACATTAAAAGACACTGTGGTCATAGAAAGCTGCATATTAAACACATTAGAACAGCAGATACCAAAATGTTTTAATGTACAGACAATGTGCGGGTATGAGGGAAGAGGCATGCTTCTAAGTTTCTCAGGAAGAAGAAACATGCATATCCTATGACAGACAATTTATCAATATGTATCAAAATCATAAGCACACACACCCTTGGATGCAAATTATAATTCTACTATTTTTTCCAAAAATTAAATGTGTAATTGTGTAAAATTATGTCTGATAAAAAAACCATGTTGTTTGAACTTTGTACCATCAAATGTTTGATAACAATTTAAATTTCCAACAAAAAAGGTACTAATAAATAAATTATAGTGTATTACTCTCATGGCCTATTATTTAGGCATAAAGGAGAAGAGGAAGCTCTCAGTATATTGACATGGAACAAGCCCCAAGGCATACTGTTAAGCCAATGAAAGATGGAAACTGGAAATGGCATTACAAACAGAAAAAATTGAATCCTAGATGCTTGTATGCATCCATGAAAAGAAAGATACAGAAAAGACTGATACTGATCATGCTTTTAGTGAGAATTAGCTGAAATGTAAAGTTATGAAGGAGATGCTCTCATATTGTGTATCTTTTACATTTTATAATATATGCTTATTCAAAAATAAATTACATACACATATGTATGCATGTTTATGTGCATATACAAGTACATATGCATATACATGTACATGTACATATGCCACAAACAAATAAAAATCAAGTGACTTCTGGTTCTCAAAGCTGTGTGGCCTTAGATTTCTGCTTGCACATGCACATAATAGGGATGGCTGATAATCACTCCTTTTCCTTGGAGATTTTAGGAGTGAATGGGGTACAGTATTTCAAATCCTAGAATAAGGCACAGTGTGAAAAAGTGTACATGGTTGTTAAGTGATCAGTCAGTCAGAGCAGCTGTGTCTGAAAGGCCAAGTAGGAATTGGAAGAGAAGGAAGCGGTAAAGGGGGTTCCTCAGGATTGGTACTTAAAGCAGTCAAGGGGTGGGCATGCCCCCCTGTCCCCAAGGACATCATGAGGTGGCTGGGCTGTAGCTGTTTGGGCTAGGGGCTCAGCAAGAGGTGGGGATAAAGATCAGGCCACATAGTTTCTGTTATGGGTACAAATTTAGGCAGGAGGACACTAAGGCTGGGCATGCACTTCTAGAACATTTATCTGGCTAGTGTGGAGGGCAAAGGTGGGGGGGAGTAGGTGGTGGAGAGGCCATTGAAATGACTGAAGCAATGCAAAGGGCCTTTAGATCATCTTTAGATACCAGAAGACTTTATTTACAAAGGGGTTAATTTCTAT
Organism: Mus caroli; assembly: GCF_978045245.1. NCBI lineage: Eukaryota > Metazoa > Chordata > Mammalia > Rodentia > Muridae > Mus > Mus caroli. The sequence continues at coordinate 103,540,832 of NW_028227256.1, forward strand.
CTTATCAGTTAAAGACAGGAGGATGCATGAGCCTACCCACACCGTTGTCAAGAGGATGTTTGTGCTGATACACGCTGTAGTCAGAAAGAAGTACACACAGATATACACTGTACTCAGAAGGAGGCATGTGCCGGGCATACAATGTACTCAGAAGGAGTCATGTGCCTACACACATTGCTGAGATGTCATTAGAATGCAAATTCCTACACATACCATTGAGATGTTTCTTAGGTTTGTGTGGTTTCCCGAGAATCTTCAACAAATCAAATTTTCACTAAGGAGAACTGCCAAGAGGGGCTTAAAGACCCTCACACTGACTCCTTAAAGAACACAGACTTCCCTTCCAAAATTAAAAACGAACAATCCCATGTAAGCAAGATTTATGAAACAATTTTAAGAAGAACCATTTTCTTACTCATGACAATGACTCCCATCCCGATTCTGCTTCAGTGTCTCACCTACAAAGTCAAGATTGACTGCTCCCAGGCTCAACTCCACATCCTTCTGGCACAAAAGTTGTGTAAGCCCAGTTTCAGAAAAGAATTTTAATGCATTTCTCAACAGTGTGGAATAGCTCAAACATTTAAAACTTCTCTTAGATATACAGGGCAATTCCATTTTGGAAATTAGTGAATATTTTAACCCAGCAATAGAAATGGTATCCATGTCCTAGTCACAAACTTGTTGCTGTGACAAGTATATTTACCCCCTAAAGGAAATATCTACTATTATACTGTAGCAGACTCTCAGTTTTCAAATTTTACATCTGCCAAGGAAGCCCCCACTTTTGTTCATAGTCTGAAGAAATTATAGATGGAGATCCATAAGGGATAAGAAATGTCAGTTGAGTTGTGAAGTGGTCACACGGCTTTTCATAATGTAAGTGACAGTGTGAGACAGAAAGTTCTGTCTACCAAGAAATGAACAATGTGTTTTTCCACCCTTGGAGACCCATGCAACTGCTACCAGACCAGGAAAGGGATATGAACAAAGACACAACTCAACATATATAAGATATCCTCTGCCACTCACTTGTGACAGGGGCCATGAAATCTTCCAGATCAACTCAGGTATTACAGCAAAGCCATGGCCACTACAAATAGTTGCAAAGGGGCTTGGAGATGGCTAAGTGGTTAGTGCACTTGTTACACAGGTTCGTAGACTAGGGTTCAGATGCCCAGTACACACATAGGTGCTAGGTGAGCGTATTGATCCATCTGTAATTACAGCACTCAAAGGATAGAGACGGGATCCTTGGAGCGAGCTGCCTAGGTAGACCCACGGTATTGCTGAGGTCTCAGCTACATGGCAAGTCTCTGATTCAGTGACTATGATGGAAAGCGACCAAGGAAAACTCCCAATGTTAACCTCAGGCAGGCCGATATATGTATAAGAAATTGCATACACCATACACACAGAAAAACAAAACAAAACCAGCCACAGTTGATTTTCATCTAATGCTCAATACAAAGATAAATAGCCAGAAGATAGTCGTTTTATCTAACTTTTTCTATCATGTTAGTTAAAATGTGATTTCTGTGTACTTTTTGTAAAAGGCAACATATGTCAGCATTTAATTGACTTATTGTTTCTCAGAATGTAACATGTGCTGTGCCCTTACAAACCAAAACCTGATTAAATCAGTCTGAAATGCATTATTTAAAAAAAAAAAAAGAAAACAACTTCAGCCGAAATCAGATTTCAGCAATATGTTTCAGTAATCATATGAAGGACACACAGATCTTGCAACCTTTGCAGCCTATTTACTGTTAGTAAAACAGCCATATAGAAACTCTGTCCAATTTTCTAGAAGGCAGATATAATTTACTAGTGTTTTAAAGAAGTAGAAGGTGAAACAAATGCACACATACAACAAGTCTTTGAAATATATTTGCCTATAACTATGAGAATATTTCCTTTTACTTTAAAGAGTTTATTATATTCAGCATGGCTTGGAATCAAAAAATGGGCAAATAGAATTGTAAACTGAGGCAGATAAAGCCGCTTATTTTCACAAGTATAAAAGGGTAGGTGACCAGTCATGCTGTTGATGGAACTGCACATTGTTAGTTCCTATTCAGGGTAATCTGACAGAATCCACCAAAATGATGAATGGATGCATTTTTGGCTACAACAATTCTACTTAAAGGATGCTTTTCCTACAGTTATACAAAATAAGGTGACACAGACTGTTCACTGCACTAACATTCATTCTCTTACCAAGTAAAACAAGTCTAAATGTCAATCAGGGAGGGTCTGGGTATAAGTCACAGAATAGCTAACACAGTTTGTCTTAGAAAGAGAGAGGAAGCTACGGTGAACTGCACTGCACTCTGACATAAATTTAAAGACCCTACACTCTGCATGGAAAAAGAAAAGCTGTATGTACATACACACACACACACACACATACACACACACGTGTGTGTGTGGTGTGAGTCTCTCTATATATATGTATATATATATGCATATACATACATATATATTGGCATATATCCATCTTATTTATCATCTTATCTGTTAATGAAGTGTATATATGTGTATTTGTATATACCATAAGACCCTGATTGCATAGATTCTGAGAAAAATATATCTTTGTCTATAGGCAGTATTAGGATAAAAGTCCTCACTACATGTCTTTTAGAACCTCTTGAAGTTTTTATTGTTTATTTATTGAAACAAATTCTCTTCAAACTCTCAATCCTTCTGCCTCAGCTTTGCGACCACAGGGATGACAGGTGTGCATCGTCACACTCATCTTGCAACCTCTTGCATATTGAACTCAGGAACATAGTATTTATTTAAAATAATTAGCATAACTAACAAATTGTTTGCTAATAAGCGTGTGTATTTCAAATATATTACCTTTTAATGAGAAACTGAAGAAGAATGATATTTTAAACATTTAAGGCAAGGTTTTCTTTGAAGCCATACCACTAAAACTATAAAGAATAAAATCAAGCTTTCTCCTCTTTCCGCAGTTAATGTGTTATAAATTAAACAAAGGATCTGGAGAGAGAGCTCAGTGGTTAGAGCACTGACTGCTCTTACAGAGGAACCATGTTCAATTCCCAGCAGCACATGTTAGCTCAGAACCCTCAGTAACTCCAGTTCCAGGGGATCTGATACCCTGTGTGTGTAGGTGGGCACCAGGCACACAGGCAGTGCATGGCAAAACATTCATGTATAGAAAATAAAACAAAGATATAAAGAAACCCTGGCTGGAGAGAGAGCTTAGTGGCTAAGAATGTGTACTTCCTGCAAAGGAACCAAGTTCACTTCCCAGCACCCACATGAAGTGGCTCAGAGTCACTCCAGGAGATCTGATGCCTCTGGTCTCTGCCACCACATACACTCATGTGAGCATACCAACACACACAGATGCACAATTTTAATGATGATAATGATGATGATGATGAACCTTTAAAAGGGGTGTTAGAGAGATGGCTTAGCAGTTAAGAGCACTGGATGCCTTTCCAGAGAACTCAGGAAATTTAATTTCCGACATGTATGTGGCAGTTTACAACTATCTATAACTCCAGTTCCAATGCCTCCTTAGGTACCAGGAATGCACAGTGCACAGATACTTGTGCACAAAGCATCCATATACATTAAATAAATAAATAAATAAATAAAGTTTAAGAAACAAATCTTTGGAAATACTAATTATAAATTAAGCAGTTTGAATGAAGAAGTTATAAATAGAGCAGTTTAGAGGAGTATCAATTAAAAGGACATAAATCACCATTAGCCTCTTCCCCAGATGTAGGACAGAGAGACGCATGTTTTGTCAACAGAGTCACACTGGTAAGCAACAGTCTGCAACCTAAATGAGGACATGGCAAACAAGAACCAAGTATTGGAAAACAAGAAACAAAACTTGATCTGACTCTGCAGACATCAAGGGGCTGGATGGAACTGTACCTGAATGGGGTGATCGTAAGTGCATGACTCAGTGTGCCTATGAAGCTTTTTCTGGTTTTAGGTGCTTAGATACCACTGCTTTCTTTATTCTGCCCCACAACGTAAACACTGCTTCAAATCCATCCCACTTTTCCATGCAAGCAAATGCATCCACACACCGCAAACCACCTTTGGACAACAGAAAGTTTTCCTATCCTTAGGCCATGAATGGCTCAGTGATTTCAAACTAAACCAATCTAGCGTTTCAGTTCAACAAAAGGTTTTGGCCATGATCTTGGAATGTGATGTAACCAAAGCTGACCTGAAGGTTTATGGTTTAACAACGATCTCTTTTCTTCACTTGGGAAACTGACTTATGAGTAGAGGCAGAGAACCCGGCCAAGATCTAAGAGGCGAAGGAAACCTCCTATGATCTGCAGTGCAGTCATGGGGGCTCATTCTCATGAGTCCTCCCCCTATGAGGGCAAAGGGGAAAGCAGAGGGAGGAGCCCATCTGCTCTGATCTTCAGGTTCATCCTATTCTTAGCTTTTCTCTGCTGAAAGGATTGTCAAAGGATGACAGTTTTGTAAGTTGAACCCCAGGCAAAGACCTAGTGACTGACTCCAGATGTGGGAGACTTCAGGACAGCTGACAGATGCTCCTCTTCTCTGTCCTCACAGACCCAGGTTGGGCAGACAGCATCTATCAGACAGGATGCACTCCCAAGAGTGGTTAAGCAAGCCTCCTCACCCCGGTTCCCCCCAAAATCCCCTGGAGATCTAAAACCACTGTCTGGTGTCTGCTTGTTGATTCTGATAAAGATCAGGGCTGAGATGCTGGCTGATGGAGAAGGTAAGCCGAAGATGGTGATCTCATGTCCCTTGCCGTCCCTACACTGGGCTTTTAAATACAGTCTACAGAGAATGAGCTTCACGGAAACACAAGTGCAACTAACAGTTGTTTGATTTTGAACTCCAAATAATTCCTGAAAGAAAAAAGAGCAGATGGAAGGCCAGTTGGATTATTTTTATGCTGTATCAATAACCCTTAAGCCTGTGAGTTCTAAGTATACAGGATTAGCACGGTCTTAACTGGGGGACTCGAATTGGCACTTTAATTCACATATGTGCCATGTGAATGTATATTTTCTGTGTGTTTGCACACAGATTTATGGGTATACTTTATGTGGAGCTAGCAGTTGCCACTTAATTATTTGAAATTATCCAAGGTACTGGGATTCAGACTTAATTCCACTCTCTACTGGAGACAGCAGTGTCTTCCGGGTGGAGGGTATTTTTAAATATAAAAACTAATTATCCTATCTTACTGCCTATAAATTCAATTTCTCTTTCCAAGGCAGCTTCTGTTATACATCTCTTTGCATTATGGCTTGTTTACAACCTGGCCTAAAAGCACAGGAAAGACAGGAACCAAATAAAGCTATGCTTCCGAACTGAGTTCGATAATGCAGTAACAGTGACCATCGTGCTTGTTTTCCATGAAAGAGGACCTCCTAAGAGGCAAGCATGATAGAGAAATGCAGATAGTGTGGGGTAACAGGCCAGCTTATTTCAGAATCATAGTACATTTTTTTCCTTAGGTTTTTTTTTTTTCTCTAGCAAAACTAATTCTCCAATGTACATGGAAATTATATCATGCTAACTTTTTTTCAGATACAAAGCTTGGGTCTTGCCTGTGTCAGCTGACTGAGAAGTTCCAAGGCCTTCTTGGATTGAGTCTTGAGGTAAAAAAAAAAAGTCCCCCCTAAAAATCCCACTGATCCCTTTAAAAGATTCATTTTACAAACACATCAAGAAAATAAAATCATCAGCTAAAATTTATGCTCTCCAGCTGGGATGTGAGGGTCAATGGCAAACAAAGTAAATTGACCATGATAAATATTTGAAAATCATATACCTAACAAGGGACCCAAATAATTCAATAGCAAGAAAATAACTCAATTTTTTAAACCATGCAAAAGACCTAAATGCACATTTCTTAAAGGAAGAGATACAAATGGCCAACAGACACATGGCAATGATGCTCAGCATCTCTATTCATCAGGGACATGAAAGTTCAGCGAGTTGACATGGCAAAAGAGGACTCCTGTTTAACTGCTTACTAGTGAGGGTGTAGTGAACACGAAACCTCTACACTGTGACAAAAATATACATTAGAATATTCATGCTGGAAAATAAAACGTGGGTTTCTCAACAACCCAGAATTTCTATGCTCTCTTCTTAGCATATATTCAACACAACTAAAATCCATATGTCAAAGAAGTATTTGTACTCCTATGTTCTTCCTAGTACTTTTCATCATAGTTAAGGCACTGAATAACCCAAGTTACATGCATAGAAGGATAACAAAAACATGGTGTGTGTATACAGGATGTACACACTTACACAAAACAGTGTTTCACTTGACTTTTAAAAAGAAAATAGTAAGTGAAATAAATCAGACATAGAATAACAACTATTCTTGTAACCCTTTGTAACTTGTAACTATTCTCGTAACATATTGTGTAATAACCTGAATTATTGTAGCTTAAGCTGTCCTTCCAGAGATGGGAAGTAAGGAGGGGCAGGGGACTGAAGAGATGATGAAACAGAACAAAGATCACAGGAGCCTATGGGACTATCCTCATTCAAGCCACCACAGTGTGCCTGAGTGTTTCTGCCTACATATGTGTCTGTGCACCATGTGCATATCTGATGCCCATGGAGGCCAGAAGAGGGCATCATCATCTGGAACTGGAGTTAGAGATGGTTGTGAACTGCCATATGGTTGCTGGATATTGACTGAGGTCCTTTAGATGTCAGAGTCACCACAACCTTGGTCATAAACCACAGGCACTTAGAGCTGTAAGGAACCACACAGTCACCTTAGTCAACTCTCTCACTTCATAGCTAAGAAAAATCAGGTCCAAAGTGCCAAAGAGCCCACTGTGAACTGTTCAGGTAGCTGACAGCTGAGAAGCAGCAGGGTCTTTTGGACGGGGGATTTTGTAACTCATTCTTAGAGAGCAGAGAGATATTAAAGTTTCTCTCTTTTAAATAATAGGCTGTTTTAATTTTATTTATACATCTTATTTGTCAAACAGTTGTCTCTTTATAGGGCAAAGGGGATGCCACAGTCTACTTCTTCAGTCTGAAAGGATTTAGTCAAGCTAACTAAACATACCCATCATCTTATCGAGTGCTTTATGTATGTCTGTGAGGTGAGAAGGCAGAGGAGATGCCTAAAGACCATGAAGCTACTGAGGCCATGGTAAAGAAGGACAAGTGACCATAAAATAGTGACCAAGACTGGAATACCGTTCATTCGCACTGCATCTGCAGTCAGTCATGGCAACGCCCAGCAGTACCCTGCAACTTCTCCCCATTCCCCTACACATATCAGTGGCCACACTTGGAATCTGCATCCCCATTTTTGCATCTCTTCACACATCAGGCCTTGACCCTTTTCTGAATCCTATTCTGACAATGAGCTTCACCGGTTGCCAAAAACTAAAGGATGTGCTCAGGTAATTTCATGTATGTGCTGCCTGGCTCAGCAGCAACCTGCGTTCTGCATCATGTGCAGTTTTCTGTTTATTGTTTGAAGTTAATTCATCCAATTATCTGTCAATGTCTGGAAGGCCAAGCATAAGATTCCAGTTACAGGAAATACTTCTGCCCTACTGGTCCTGCAGGCCCAAGCAAAGCCTGGAGCAGACGGCAGCAGATCCAAGAGTGTTTCCAGGATGTTGGGAGGGGGCTGTGTTCCAGGGGGGAGGTACTTGGCAAAACACCCAGGGTGTGAAGTTTAACTGTGAAACTGCATCTAGTCACTCTGCATAGATCTGTCATTTATTACAGGAAGGGGAGTCAAAACAGATTGGGAGTCTGTCCTGGGGTCGGGGACATGGTGGTTGAAACTTGCTTGACTTGACAGCTAACATCTGTCCTGTGGCAGATAAGAGGCACAGAGGACACCATAGTGCCCTACCATTGAGAGGCACTTTAATGGACAATCCAGACAACCTCTGATCCTCCTTTCACTGCCCACTGCCTGCTCTGAGACCTCCCACTTGCCCTTGGTCTCCCAGACACCCACGGGTTTCCTTCCTTCACATTCTTAGCCCTCCTTTTTCTCATGTAGAATGTTTCATTGTTTAGCATTCAATGTTATATTTGAGTAGTTATTGACTTTATGACTAGAATCATGCTCCATAAGACTAAAGACTTGATCTGTCTTCTTTTCTGACACCAGGAAAGAGTGTCCTTCAAAAAGGCACTTAGCAGCATCTAGTGATGAATCAATTCAAAGGGGCTCAGATTCCCTGGAACCAGTATCTCCTCTGCCTCCCTGTGATATCTGCAGCAACACAGGCTTCCGTCCACTCAGGCTGCCTTTCACTCGGCTCACAGTCTGCCTTTTCTTTTGCACACTCTGTCTTTCCTTGCTTTTCCCTTTCCCAGGTAACAGAGCAGTATAGGTCAAAGAGACTCGTGAAGGGCGGAGGGTAAATTTAAAACTGGTTGTATCCTTAGGACCAACTGTGTGGACATACTCGACAGAGTCCTGGTTCTGGCCCAGTTTCACCCTCCTTGCCCTCTCTGTCTCATTCACAACGGCAATGGTTTGAATCTGGAAGGGGCAGTCCCTTAGAAAAAAGGCCAGCTTCAGCAATGGCATGTTCTGCCAGGACCACACATATTTAGAAATCACTAAATAATGGCAGCTGATGACAAAGCTATGTCTTTCCCTATTCTTTTTTTTTTAATATGTCATTGTCCTTCCTGCTTCCCTAAAATGAATTTTATACACAAATCATGAGGAAGAAATGCTATCCAAATTCAAATCTCAAGGAGCCCTTGTTGTCAGTTTTCATAAATTAACTCAAAAATGACGTGGAAACCCAGCAAGCCAAGTACAGTTAGGACATGTTTGAATGAAAAATGCAGTGAAGGACTTATTCCACATTAACAAAGATGTTTTATCTTGATCACAATGGAATCACACTTCTCTGAGTCCTCTTTCTGCATAGTTCTGGGCCTTCACTTCCTTCTCCATCCTAGAGAACATAGTTCAAGGAAGAATTTCACTAAATCACTTTAGTCAGAACCTCTCATTCTTATTATCTCTGCACCCTTCATCTTCAGTATCTTATCATCTTGGCCCGCCTTCAACAAGTATTCTCTTGGGTGGATCTAACAAGAGCTCTGATGTCTCTTATTTATTTTTTGCCCACTGACCCTACCCTGCTCCCTTGATATAAATTACATTTATTCTTGGAATTAGAATCCACCTCTTTTCTGTCCCCATAGTAAGATTCCATTGAGGATGCTCATGTAACTATTACAGTTAGTGGTCTCCCGCTGAACAAAATCTTCCCTGACGTGTTTAGTACACATTATAAGTAACTTTCCCTTCAACAATACCAAGACTTATTATAAAGCTGGTATACAGAGTGGCACTGTGACACGTATAAATTTAGAAACTACTGAGTCAGAAAAGAGAATCCAAGGAAAGACCCCCCTCTCTGCCCCGCACCACACACACCGAGACTTCATTTCCTTTAAATCTAACATGTCAGCACATTAGAAAAAGGAATTTCCCTCAAAGAGATGTTGCTGAGTGAATAGAATATCCGTAGATGAAGAAGGAAAGCATGACCCTTCCCCCAGTTCGGACATTCACTTAACCCAACTACAGGTACATTGCGTGGATATAAACATAACAGCAAATGCTACAACTTTTGGGAGTTAACCAGGAGAAAAGTCATCATGATTTTAGAGTAGGAAACAAGAGACAAGGCTTAAATGAGAAGGTGATAAATCAGACTCCATTCAAATTAAATCTTTTTCATCAAAAGGTTCCTCCCAAAAGGGTAACAAAGTCAAGATGTAGACAGGGAAAAGATGTCTACAACACATAGGATTCATGAAACTCTTGTAGAAAAAAAAAAACATAAAGAACGGCAAGTCTTTCAGGAAACAACTATCAAAAACCATAAAAGAGATGTTAATAGGCATGCCATAAAAGAGGATAACCAATAAATATAAAAAGGTGGTCTGTCTGGTAATTAGGCGTCAGGAAAAACTAAATTGACCCCACAATAAACTCACCAGAATGGTTAAAATGAAAAAATAATAATTCTAAATCTGGAATATATACAGACCCACAAACTTGCATGAGCTGGTGGGAGTGGAAAATGGTACAACCATTTTGGGAAACCGTTTGGGAATATATCTACAACGTCTTCTCTCTTTGACAGGTACCCAACAGAAGTATATGTAGTAGGCGCCAAAGGATAGCAACAATAATGTTCCTAGAAGCATAATACAGGGTAGATAGAATATCAAGCACAGCTACATATTAGACAGGGTTTCACAACAAAATTCAAGAAAGAAATGGGAAAATTCAGCCCCACCAATATTCACAAACTTAAACTGTGAACAAAAGAATCCAAACATACAAAATACAAATACTAATTTCATGCATGCATATAAGGTTAACTCATAAGCACAACTATTTAGGTCATGCAGATCTTCATGTTTAGGGGTCAAAGGTATGAGGAAAAGCTAAGAACTGGCTACCATGAAAGCTGCTGAAAATTTTCCCTTCTGTGAGACGCACGGGGACTGTGATTTGTAAGGGGATGTGTGAATAGTTTCCAGGAGCTGGTGATATTCTTTCTTTTAGTTAGAGAGTGCCTACATTGAGTTTTTAAAAAAATAATATGCTGGGAGAACAAGAGTGTTCAGCTCTAAATGGAACATTTATATCACACCCTCTCTTTTGGCTCAGGGATCAAAACAGAAGATTCTAAGAGCCAGAAAAGTGGAAGTTTGAGGCAAAACAGTATTTGTTGGATATTGACAGGACCCTTACACACATGAACTCACAACACTACACTGAATGTACAGGACCTGCACAAGATCAAGCCAGCTAAGACCTCAGTACGAATGAAGGTCAATGCAGCTACCTCTGGTCAGGAGCACTGGCAATGAATGGCTGTTGGGGGGGACAGGGTCAGTTTTCCCCCAGGATGTGATTCCTGACAGACTGCTCCGTCAACACTACATGGCCTCAGTGGACTAAAAAACAGAGCACATGAAGTTAGTGGGGAAAGTGGTTGGGAGATAAGGGAGAAAGTAGAAGAGAAGGAATAGGAAGATTTGATGAAAACACATTATATGCATTTATGAAATTTTCAAATAAACATAACAACTTGCTGGAAAGATTATTATTTATAATAGCATGCTACATTTATTATACTTCTGTTTTTTTCAAAGTTAGTAAGGGGAATTAAAAAGTCTAAATGTGAAATATCCACACTTAATTGCATGAGATTATAGGTTTTACAATAACCAAACTTGAGTTCCAATCCTAGCTCTGCTCTTGAAAATGTTAAACTCCAAAGCTCTGTTTCCACACATGTTGAATAAAGTGGTAATATTTACCTATCAAGGCTATAGAAAGGATCGAGGTCCTGTATACAAAGTGCTTAATAGAAAGAGCCCCTGGCCTATCATAACTCTCAAGAATCTGCAAACCACATAGCTGATAAGGGCTTAACACCCAGAGAATATAAAGAACTCCTTTTACACAACAAGACAAAGAACCTGTTTGTTTGTTTGTTTTAAAAATGAGCAGAACCTGAAAAGCAATTTTTAAATGGTAAAACAAATGACCAATAATCATGCAAAAGGGTGTTTGATTGACATCATCAATTACTAGGGAGATGTGAATCATAGTGATAATTATATTACCCAGTGGGGGTGGAATATATATGTATATATATGTATATATATATATATATATATATATGAGAGCATGTGTATGTGTATATACATACATACATACAGAAAAGAAGTGGGGTTCTCAGCATTAACAAATCAAAATATTAATAAACTCTGAAAACTTTTGAAGGTGCTGTGTACCAAATACTGAGTCAAAACTTAATTCTTTGTATAAAAACAACTACACTGCTGTGCACCCAGAGCAACAGGCAAGGGACCTGCCCAAATATCCTCAACAGCTAGGACTCCCAAAGAGCCTAGGGCATAGGATCCCTCCCCTGTGCTCGAACTCCACCTGCCTTTCGGCCTGCAACTTCATGGAGGCAGATCATCCACATGTCTGCCCCTCTGAAGATACCACACTCTGAATTCCTCAGAGGAGAACTGCTGCAGCCAGGAACACAGGTCTCCCAGGAGACCTGCAGCAACCCAGGGACATAGGCAGCAGGCTCCAGACAGAGAAATCAAAGCCAGTTAACACCAGAGAGAACCAGATGGAGAGAGGCAAGCACAAGACCATAAGCAATAGAAGCCAATGTCCTTTGGCACCATCAGAACCCAGTTATTCCACCACAGCAAGCCTTGGATACCTCAATGCATCTGAAAATAATGATACTGACCTAAAATCCTATCTCATGAAGATAATAGAGTCCTTTAACAAGGATATAAACAACCCACTGAAAGAAATACAGGAAAACACAGGTAAACAGGTAGAAGCCCTTAAGGACGAAACAAATACAGGAAATATACAATCAAACAGGTAAAGGAATTGAACAAAGCAGTCCAAGACCTAAAAATGGAAGTAAAAACAACAAAGAAATCACAAATGGAGGCAACCCTGCAAATGGAAAACCTAGGAAAAAGATCAGGAGCTACAGATGCAAGCATCACCAACAGTACACAAGAGATAGAAGAAAGAATCTCAGGTGTAGACTATATCATAGATGATATTGACAAATGTCAAAGAAAATACAAGGATAAGAAGCTCCTAAACCCAAAAAAACCAGGAAGTCCAGGACACAATGAAAAAAACCAAACCTGAGAATAACAGGAATAGAAGACAGCCTAAATTTCCAGCTCAAAGGACCATAAAACGTTTTCAACAAAATCATGGAATTTGGTCAGACCTTCAAAGAGCTAATACCAACACTCCTCAAACTATTCTATAAAATAGAAACAGAAGGAACACTACCTAATGCATTCTATGAAGCCACAGTTAGTCTAATACATAAGCCACACAAAGACAACAAAGAAAGAAAATTTCAGACAAATTTTACTTACGAATATTGATGCAAAAATACTCAATAAAATTCTAGCAAACCAAATCCAAGAGCACATCAAAACCATCATTCACCATGACCAAAGAGGCTTCATCCCGGGGATGCAAGGTTGGTTTAATATACAAAAATCAATTAATGTAATCCACTATATAAACAAACTCAAAGAAAAAAATTACATGATCATCTCATTAGATGCTGAAAAAGCATTTGACAAAATAAACACCCCTTCGTGTTAAAAGTATTGGAGAGATCAGAAATTCAAAGCCCATACCTAAACATAATAAAAGCAAGTTACTGCAAACCAACAACCAATATCAAATTAGATGGAGACATACTTGAAAGCAATCCCACTAAAATCGGTGAGAAGACAAGGATGCCCACTCTCCCTGTATCTATTCAATATAGTACTCGAAGTTCTAGCTAGATCAATATGATGACAGAGGAGATCAAGGGGATACAAATTGGCAAAAAAGTGAAGGTATCACTATTTGCATATGATATGATAGTATACATAAGCGATCCCCAAATTTCTACCAGAAAACTCCTATTACTGATAAACAACTTCAGCAAAGTGGCTGTATATAAAATTAACTCAAACAAATCAGTTGCCTTTCTTTATACATATGATAAATGGGCTGAGAAAGAAAATATGAAAACAACACCCTCCACAATAGTCACCAACAATATAGGGGTAACTCTAACCAAACAAGTTCTATATGACAAGAACTTCAATTCATGAAGAAAGAAATCAAAGAAGACCTCAGAAATTTCCCATGTTCATGGATTGGAATGATTAACATAGTAAAATGGACATCCCACCAAAAGCAATCTACAGATTCAATGCAATCACTATCAAAATTTACAACACATTCTTCATAGACATGGAAAAAGCAATTCTCAATTTCATATGGAAAAACAAAAAACCCAGGATAGCCAAAACAATTCTTAACAATTAAAGAACTTCTGAGGGAATCACAATTACTAACTTCAAGCTGTACTACAGAGGAATAAATATTTTTTAGTGATAAAATACCCCATGGTATTGGTACAAAGAGAAGCAGTTCGATTAACAGAACAGAACTAAAGACTCAGAAATAAACCCACACAATTATGGATACTTGATCTTTGACAATGAAGCCATAAATATACAATGGAAAAAAGGAAACATCTTCAATAAAGGGTGCTGGTCCAACTGGCAGTCTGTATGTAGAAAAATGAAAATAGATCCATATTTGTCACCTTGTACAAAGCTGGAGTCCAAGTGGATCATGGACCTCAACATAAAGCCAGATACACTCGATCTAATAGTAGAGAAAGTGGGGAAGAGGTTCGAACTCATTGGCATGGGGTGTGGTTGGGGTTCAGGCTCTAAGATCAAGAGTTGTTAAATGGGACCTCATGAAACTGAAAAGCTTCTGTAAGGCAAATGACACAGTCAAAAGGACAAATAGGCAACCTACAGTAGGAGAAAATGTTCACTAACCCCACAGCCGATAGAGGGCTAATATCCACAGTATATAAAGAATTCAAGAAGTTAACCTCCATAAGACACAACCGACCCAATTAAACAACTCAATTTTAAAAATGGGGTACAGAGAATTCACAACAAAGGAATCTTAAATGACCAAGAAGCACTTAAAGAAATGTTCAAAATTCTTAGTCATCAGGGGAATGCAAATCAAAACAACCTTGAGATTCCATCTTTCACCAATTGGAATGGCTAAGATCAAAAAACTCAAGTGGTAGAACGTGCTGGCAAGGATGTGGAGAAAGAGGAACACTTCTCCATTGCTGGTAGAATTTCAAACTGGTACAACTACTCTGGAAATCAACCTGGAGGTTCCTCAGAAAACTGGAAATAAATCTTCCTGAAGACCCAGCTATATCACTCTTGGGCATATACCCAAACAATGCCCCATCACACCGCAAGGACACATGCTCCACTATGTTCATAGGAGTCTTACTTGTAATAGCCAGAAGCTGGAAACAACCCAGATGTCCCACAAATTAAAAAACGATACAAAAAATTTGGTTCATTTACACAATGGAATACTATCCAGCTATTAAGAATGAGGGCATCAAGAGTTTTGCCCCAAAATGGATGGAACTAGAAAATATCATCCTGAGTGAGGTAACTCAGACCCAAAAGGACATGCATGGCATGTCCTCACTAATAAGTGGACATTATCCAAAAAAGAACATAAGGCCTAGGATATAATCCACAGAACTCAAGAATATTAACAAGTAGAAATGTCAAATTAAGAATGTTTAAATTCCACTTGGAAGGGAGAAAAAATAATCATGGGTGGCAGAGGAAGGGAGGGATCTGGGTAAGAGAAGGAGGAGGGAGGGGAAAGGGAGAACAGGATCAGGTACAGGGGATGGAGGCAGGAGTGAATCCCCAAGGGCCAACAGAATGAATGTAAATATGCCACCTCGGAGGGGTGGGAAGTATGTGGTGGGGGGAACCCTCTAGAATATACCAGAAACTCTCAGGACTCAAAAGGAGGGAGCTTAGATGTCCAGCAGTGTGTAGAGGGAACTTGTAGAGTAAACCTCCAGTAGAAAGACAGGACATCAAGTGAGGGATGGGGTTGCCAACCCACAGTCAAAATCTCTGACCCAGAATTGTTCCTGTCTAAAAGAACTGCAGGGACAAAAATGGAGAAGAGACTGGGGGAAAGGTGGTCTACTGACCAGACCAACCTGGATCCATCTCAATGGGAGGCTCTAAGGTCTGACACTATAACTAATGCTATGGTGTGCATTCAGACAGGAGCCTAGCATGGCTGACCTCTGGGAGGCCCAACAAGCATCTGACTGAGACAGAAGCGGGTATTTACACACAATCATTGGACTGAAGTTAGAGTAAATACCCTATGGTTGAATTAGAGAAATGCTGGAAGAAGCTGAGGAGGAGGGTGATCCCACAGGAAGACCAGCAGTCTCAACTAACCTGGATCCCTGAGATCTCTCAGACATTGAGCCATCAACCAGCCAGTATACACAACAGCTGGTACAAGGCCTCAGACACATATACAGCAGAGGACTGCTTGGTCTGGCCTCAGTGGGAGAAGAAATGTGCCTAACCCTCGAGAGAATTGAGGCCCCAGGGAGTGGGGAGGCCTGGCAGGGTTGGGGACATCCTCTTAGAGACGGGGGGTGGGGGTGGGGGAAGAGGAATGAGATGAGGAACTGTGGGATGGGGAACAGGAGAGGATCATTGGCTGGACTGTAAAAAGTTAAAAGTGATTTTAAAAATCCCACACCCATCTCATTAGTATGCAAATTTGCTTTTTATCACTAATAAATGATAGACTTTATTAATTATTTTCAAATAAATTTATCATTTGTTATCCAAAACAACAACAACAACAAAACAAAATAAAAACAAGCAAAGGTTAACAAGTGTTGGTAAGGAGGGAGAGAAGCTGAACCTCTTCCAGCTGTTAGGAATGGATAATGGTGCAGCTGGTCTGGAAAACAGTATGGCTATTCCTCAAAGGGTTATAAATAGTTTCACCATGGTCCAGAAAACCCACTTCTGTGTACAGATTCTAAAGAACTGAGAGTGGGCACTTGATCAGAACACCTTCACCAAAGCCTTGTCCACAATCACAAAAAGTCTAGAGCAACTCAGGTGAATGAATGATAGCCAGCTATACACATAAAACGGGAAAATATGTGCCTTTAAGAAGGGAAATTCTGACACATGGCACAAGATGGATGAACCGTGAAGACAGTCACAAGTGTGACTTTGCTTCCCTGGGTCGCTTGCACTAGTCAAATTCATAGAGACAGCATGGGGGTTACCAGCAGCTAGAGGCAGAGATGGAAGAGACAGGAACTCTGGGCTGGGTCGTCTAAAAGGTCATGAAAGATCCCATGAGCAGATTAAGAAACAATTTGAAACTGGATTGTGCAACACTGACTGCCACTGAATACCTAAGAATGCTTACAATGTAAACTGTAGGTTACATTTCAGGACAATTTTAAAAGACTTTAAAAGTGCCAGTAATCATTATTTTAAGACACTTCCACATAGGAAAAGAGTTAATTATAGCATGTTTAGAACACAGAAGAAATGACATATACAGTATAGACTGATAATTGGTTTGACTGTTGATGGTTTAATTATTATTGATATTTTTGTTATCATCATGTTGTCTGATAGTCCATGAGCAATTTCTATTAGCTATTTTATCTTTCAAAAGCACATACTAGTAGTAATATTGTACAGTAAAATGACCTATAATTAGCGCACAGTAGTAACCAGTATTATCAGACCTGTAGGTTTCTATTTGACAGTAGCCTATAGCCTGTAAGGGAAGGTGAGCTTCATGTTGATCAGGTAGAGACTATAACTGATTAGACAGACACTGAGTCAGTCACTCATCTTGGACTGGTCTGTTACCTGAAGTTCTTGACCTATATAATTAAGGAAGTTAAACTGCAGGTCACCCTTTGATTATGCCTGAGTGCTATTTTAATTTTTTTTCCCAATAGCAATTTCAATGCATGAGTTGCAACTAGTAATTTCTTCTTTCATTTACCAAAGGATCAAAATTTACTCTTAATGGAATTTCTGCACATTTTCAAAAATACTTATTTATAGGCAGTAGGCTTTCCGTTCACATACTAACTTTAGCTCTCAGTTTAAGTAATGAAAGCTGATTTCATTTATCTTTCTTTTTTTACCTGCTGAGTGGAAGACTGACTTTTAAATCACCTCAATGGGACAGAAATCTTGTCTTTAAGGTTGGCTTTAAATATATGTCCAAATGTCTCAAATGCCATTACGAAGCCTTACTTCCTTGAAACAGCAGTCCGCAACCTGGCTCTTCCACAACCTGCTAGAGAGTTCTGTGAAGGACGCTGGATCCTTGTCCAAAGCTATACCATGACTGTCAAAAACCTAGGTCCAGGATTACCAAACAATGGCTGATAAATGGCACTAAAAGGTGTAACAGCAGACAAGTTGAATGTGCATGGCTCATGGGGGACTGAGCTTTACTGTCCCACTTCAGCGGAACAGATTTTTAGAATGCTCAGTGATTCCACCCTATTTTGTAAATTACTAAGCAGGACCAACTCAAAATGTCTTCTGAAACCCAATTCCCAGGCATTTGGGTTTTGTTCCCGGGATTTCCTCAGTTTTCGAGAACTTGGCTTCCACGGCCCCTTTCTGAGAATGACTGTTGGTTCTGAGAAGTATTTTTATTGAATGTTCCATTAGCATCATTTTGCAATTAAGGAAACTTTCAGGACGTATTTCCTCTCTCCTTCTTTAGTTTTAAATTCAACTAATTTTTTTCATCTTGCCTTTTGGTTAACTGGGAGCAGGAACACAGTCCCACTAGGAACTAACATAGTAACCATGGCAGGGAGAGGACCGGATGCCAGGACAACTGTCATCTGCCCAGCACTGAAAGCTTGTCCCTCAGAAGGAGAGCTACTCCGTGTCATCTCTAAGGCTATTTGGTCACTAGCTATCAAATGGATCTTTCTGATCTGAGTTTTTAATCTTCCTTGACAGACACTTAACCTTTTCCTGTCTTGGAGATAAACTCTCTCCTGCCTGTGAAACTGTATCATCCTGACAATAAAACAAACCACCTAGAATTTAGCTGCTTATTTCCCCAACCTAAAATGTCAGCATGGTTCACTGAGTACAAAACTGTTGTGGCTGCTTTTCTCTTCTCAAGTTCTAAACAAATAATCACTTCTCAGTCAGCTGGGAAGTCTCTGCTCCCAGAGATACAGTGCTCACTGCATGGAGCAGTAAAGATTATGAAGATCCAACCTAACTCCAGATTCTTTTTTCCCATGGTGTGAAAACTGGCTAAATCCCTTTCCATAGGTGACCTCAGAATTTTACATTCAGATATACCCCTAGTAAGTCACAGGGCACCTTTATGTAATGGGACATGTTCTAACTTGCTTTCTACTGCTGTAAAAACAAAATAAACAAAACAACAACAACAACAAAACAACAACTAAAACAAACTTAGGAAGGAGAGGGTTTGTTTAAAGTAACATTCCATCACTGAGGGAGTCAGGGAAGAGACTCAAGGCAGGAAACTGAAGGCAGGAACTGAAGCAGAGACCATGGAGGAATAGTGCTTAAAGACTTCATCAGTCTGCTTTCTTATTCGGTCCAGGTTCATCTGCCCAGGGGTGGCACTGCCTACATTAGTCATTAATCATGAAAATGCTTCACAGACATGCCCACAGGCCAATCTGATGCAGTTTCTCAGCCGAGGCTTATTCCCAGGTGTCTCTAGTTTCTGTCCAATTGGGGAAAAACACAAACACAAAAACAAAAACCCTAAGGAGCACAGATTAAAACCCTAGCTTTGGTTTGGAGGAAACAAAGGCTCATTATATTGTGAGAATGTTACCCTCAGAGGAGTCTTCATACCCTCTAGTTTTAGGTAGACCAAGAACACTTTTAAAATAAACTTGGCATCTGCTTCCTGTTCCAAAGGAAAATCTGACCTCAGTCTTAAGTACCAGCTAAGAAGCCTTTCTTTTCTGGATAAACAGCACCCAGCACTGGCAGCCTAACTATAGTAGGAAAATGCAAGGGTAATGGTGTGCCACTGAGTGCTACCACAGAGGTGACATTAGTGCCCATGGCCTAGGGAGCCTCCATAGAACTTTAATAACAGCAGTTTCTGCTTCTCCCTCTCCCCTCTCCCTGCATAGCCTGATTAAACTGCTCTAGTGGTGGGTATTTGGAACTATGGTTTTGGTGGGTTTAATGGAGACCCTTTGAGTCAGAGGGAGGAAGGCAGGACTGAATTGGAGCATATATATGGCCTGCTTCCCTCTAAGGAGATCAATATCAAGGGAGAGTCTATGCATTAAGACCTCCAGGGTCAGAGGTGCATCAAATTGGGAGAGACTTCCTGAGAGTCAAAAGAAGGCCTTTGGCTGGGTGTGCTCTGGGCCATATTCCTGGGCTTCAGTGCAAAGGCCCGGGACACATGGACCTCATACAGCTGCTGCAAACTATACAACAAGTGTCCCCAGATATCAACAGGGGCTTTAAAATGTTTGCTATTTTGAAATTTTAATTTTAAGCTTCAACTTGATAGCTCCAGGAGTAGTTGGAACATTTTATTCTAAATGGCACGAGGAAGGGGACATTGCTCAGTTAGGAGAGAACTGCTGCCGGGCAGTGGTGGCGCACACCTTTAATCCCAGCACTAGGGAGGCAGAGGCAGGTGGATTTCTCAGTTTGAGGCCAGCCTGGTTTACTGAGTAAGTTCCAGGACAGCCAGGGCTACACAGAGAAACCCTATCTCAAAAAACAAAACAAGGAAAGAAAGAAAGAAAGGAAGAAAGAAAGAAAGAAAGAAAGAAAGAAAGAAAGAAAGAAAGAAAGAAAGGAGAAAGAAAAAAGAAAAAAGACAAAGGAGAGAACTGCTACATAGGCATAAGGACCTGAGTTCTAATCCCTGGCACTAACACAGAACCCAAGTATTGTGGCACACACTGGTAATCCTAGCCTGAAAAGGCAGAGACAAGAGACCAGAGCTTGCTGGCCAATTATAAAGCCTTACTTTTGAACTTGTGAACTCCAAGTTCAGAAGACACCTAGTACTGACTCCACATATGCATGCAAACTTATATGCATGCATATGCATGAGCGAGTGTGTACACACACACACACACACATTCTCTTTCTCTCTCTCTCTCTCTCTCTCTCTCTCACACACACACACACACACACATATACACATACACACACACACTCACGCTGGCATGAGAAAACCTTGAATATATTTTGGATTCAATAATTATATTGAGGGGATTGTTGGGTTTTTTACTCAAAGCTAACCTTTCTCCAGGACTAGGTCAGGCCCATGTAATTATGCCCTGGAGGGTCACAGGGCCTGGCCCCCAGTGGTTTTCCTCCAGCAAGGGTGGGTGCTGGCAAAAGCCAGGCATTTAAGGTGTCAGATTTGTTGGCCAGAAGATTCAGGCATCTCAGGGAACAGAGGTCTAACCCCTGGGGTCTCACCCATAGCTACTCCCCCATCTGCAAGAAGAATTATGGTGAGGTCGGGTTTTGTGAAGCAGTGTGAGGAAGGGGGAACTGGAGGAAGAAATCCATCTAAAGGGAATAACAAAGTTCATGAAGCAGTTGGTTGTGTGAGCTTAATCTCTACATATGGACTGAGGAGATCTCATTCCCACTAAGGACCATTACTCAGAAGACCAGATGCATGGGAAGAACACATCAGGGAGAATGCTGTTCCAGCTGGTTCTTTCTCTGGATGACCCACGGCCTTGTGCTTGCAGGGCATGGAAGGGGCCCTTGGGATTTTCCTGACCTCTCCCCAAGAGCATATGGCCTTTGAGAGAGCTGTACCTGAGACAGCTGGGACAGTACCCTCTGAATCTGAGAAAGAGGAACATATGCAAATCCAAGATGGGTAGACCCTGCTGAGTTACTGGACGGGACATGTTCTGAGTGGCCCAGTAGCACATTTCTTACACAAGCATGGAATGCCACATTTGAGTTTCACAAACTGGCCTGTCTGCTCTCATATCAGGACCTGTGCACAGCAAGCTGACTGTGTGAAGGTGATGGGAGTTTTCATGTGGGCACAGGGAGAGGGTAGTTCTGCATCACATAGCAGGAATGGAAAGCGCTGAACATGCCGTTCGCTCAGCGTTAGTGAGCATGGCCTTAGGGTCCAGCATTCTGTTGGCAACTGAAACTTGACAGCACACATACTTGGGGGTTATAGAGGAATGGGTGCGGAGGGGTGGTGTTCCCCTCCTGAAAACAGAAGGGTCCTCTCTCACCTTTCACTTTCTGTGTCAGCAGACAGCCAGGTTTCCCATGTCTTCACCACTTCTGGACCTGTCTAGCCTGGCTTCTAATCCCATGCTCATAAAAGCATCGCCATGGGGGTTTGATCACATGACAACCATTCTGGAACATTCACAAGTGGAGTAAACCCATGAAGTGAAAACTATGCATACGGACAAGGGTGAGCACCACCATGTAAGAGCAATGCCTTCTCTGTTCTCTTCACTGTCCTCAGCATTGCCATGACTACTTAGGAAGTTTATTTCATCAAACATGAAACTGAGCAGGTTTTCCACTGTTCTGGGGGACATTAGAGATGTGGATGAATAATTAAAATATAAACCTATTTGTGGGGCTGGGGGTATAGTTCAATTGGTAGAGTCCTTGTTAAACACCAAATAAACCAGGCACAGTAGAACATCCCTATAAATCCCAGCACATGGGAGGCAGAGGCAGGAGAAACAGAAGTTCAGATCTGCCCTTGACTACATAATGAGTTTGAGTCCAGCTTTGACTACCTGAGGCTCTGTTTCAAAAACAAAAAGAAACAGCTGTGAAACCTGTTATACTTCTTATAAATGCAGAAAGAATGTAGGCAAAAGCTAATTTTGATTAAAGGGGAGTTAAATGTATTTCAAATATGAGATATTCTGGGATAGTGGTAGGGTCAGGGCAGGAAGGGAAGAAAACAGATCCAACTAGAGATGGTGAGGTACCAAAAATACCAGAGAAAAATAGCCTAAAGAGTTGGGGAAGCTTGGAGGGAAACTTCAGAAGGGCGTATGATACATAGCCAGAAGTCAACATTTCCTTAGTTCCCAAATTCCTAGGCACACTAGGAGCTACCAACTGCCTCACGGTGCCCTCATGACAGGCCAGAGGAGTGACATCACTATGCTCATCCAAAGGCTAGCTTTTCTGACATCCTTCTCAACATGGAGGATCATTCAAAAGACAGCACACACTGCCCAGCCACAGTGTCCTAAGTCCCCTGAGGAAGGCTGACAGACCCTCAACACTGTCACCCCATTTCATAGACTTCCTTCCTTTTCTTTGTCTCTCCTACCCACTTTCGAATATTTTTTTCTTCACCAGAGTTCTAAGCCACGATGTCCCCTCAGAGTGACAGTTGCCTGACGGGCAAGAGAAGAGGGTCTTCCTCAAAAGTCAACCTATTTACAGTGTCAGAATTCTTTATGTACCTTTTCCAGGGCTGTCCTGGAACTCGTTCTGTAGCCCAGGCTGGCCTTAAATTCAGAGATCCACCTGCCTCTGCCTCCCAAGTGCTGAGATGAAAAGTGTGCATCACCACTGCCCAGCTACCTTTATGTTCTTGATGGGTTACACACTACTAGGAAACATTAGGCTTGGAGAAACTGCACACTTCCCATTGGGTCCAATACAGATGTGTTAATAACATTCTATGTCACAGAGAAAGATGACACATGTACAGGGGACAGGTATTCCAAGACAAGGAGATCAGTTTATGACACTGAAAAATACAACCCATGATGCACAGAGAGAAGACCAGCATCCACAGCATAGGGCAGCAAAGGATGTGAGAACAGAAGAACAACAGGAATGAATTTTGAAGAAGTGACAGATATGTTGCTTCATCCCAGTCTGGTCATGGTTATTTCTCAAATTCACAAAAGTGGTGCATTTGACTGTATATAAATTTTAAAATAATTTTTGGAGGCCAGGGCTGGTATTAAGGAGCTAGTTCAGTTGGCTAAGTGCTTCCTTACAAACATGAAGGCCCGAGACTGATCTAGAATTCATATTAAAAGTCTAGCATTGTGGTGTATACTTGCTACTCCAGAGCTGGGGATGGGTAGGTCCCTGCCAATCATTAGTCAGTCAGCCTAGCCAGGTCAGCAATCTCCAGGTTGAGAGGCCCTGTCTCAAAAGACAAGGTTGATCTTTGACCTTACACACACACAAACATGTACAAATGCACACATGCATGCATGCACATGCACACATACACACACAAACAAAAATGTACACACACACACAAATGCACATGCATACACACAAATACATAAATAAATAGGTAAACAAATAAATAAGCAGCTAGATGAGATGGGGAGCCACATGATAGTCAAAAACAATTGAGGAGCTAATTCAATAAATGAATTAAAAAATAGATAGAAACAGGGATTGAGCTTGGATATTTTAACACTGGAATTCAGATGAGGAGGAAGAGTGGAGGACTGTGCATCCAGATGCTTGATGTCAGACAGGACCATACAATTCATCCAGGAAAGCTCCATCTGGCAGCAAGAAGACAGTAAAAGACAGTTAAGAGCTTGGGCTTTGTCCCATTGGGTGATGATGTCATTAGCCAGACAGACAGACAAGGAGGAGCAGGCCCAAACAGGAAGTAGATGAGTTCACTGTGGATATTTTGAATTTGGAACATTTATGTCACCAAGGTTTCTTATTTTAGTTTTGAGGAATTTGAAAACAAAATTGTTGGGTTTGGGCATTGAAGGCAGCATCTTTCCACCAACACAGGCTCACTGGAGCTGTGATGAGTGGAGCCGGGGCTGCAGAAGCCTTCATAAGGATGGCACATGAGATTATTCTACGTTATCTTTGCTTTGAGACTGGCACTCAAAGTCACAAAGGTGATATGAAGAATGGCCCTGAGCTTGGACAAGTTCTCTGCATGTTCTCCACCGCTGCCCTTGCCACCAACTCTACCTTATCTCCATCCATCTAATCAAACAGCTTTCCTTCCTTGTCATTAAAATAAACACCAAACTTTGAAAAGTAATTGTTTTCCACTCTTATTGATAGCAGTTCTAATCTGCTACTCTTCTGTTCGGTGATTTTATTTTATAATATAGTATCACCAAAGGAATACAGGCATTGATTTGCTGACTGTTAATTAATATCTCCATGTTGCAATTTGGGCTGGAATTAGGAGACTGTCTATATTTCAGAGGAACTTGGAAAATTAATTCATTTAGTAGTCACAAACACAAAAATGGAGTACAATTTTCAATATTTTCAAGTGCCATTCATGGGGATATACCAAGATATACCAATCTTATGAACTAGAACCTCAAACTACCAAGAAGACACAATGTTTTGGAAGCAAAATTTAATCACAGACATAAGCTACAGAGATACAACACAGGCAGTGTTTAAAATAACTGCTTATTATTTAAAAGCTAAGCAGGGTCTTTGGAAAATATGGCAGGTCTTAAGACAATAAAAAGATATGTGCACCTCTAGTCAGCATGCCAAAGTAATGGATTCACATGCTTAGCAGAGTACAAGACACATGTAGGCTTATATAACTGTAGAAGAAACGAAGAACAGAAGGAAGGAAGGAAGGAAAGAAGGAACAAACGAATGAACGAATATAAAGTATAAAGTGGTAGTTACTGCATATCATTCAGTGAATGTCTCTGAACACTTATATCCAAGATCTGTAGCCTAAGCATGGTAATAGATATGCAAACAAATAGGACACTTTTACACGTAAATGTGTAGAAAGCATTTGCATATATCACTCATCATGTGACCACACTTGGTAGGGTACCATAGCAAGGTTGGAAGTCCCAGAGACAAAGAGTTTGAGGCCAGTGCCATGTTTTCCTATGTCAGGTCAGGAACGATGGGAATTTTAGAGTGTGTAGACAGAAGAAGATTTTTCTGAGATATAAAAAAGGGGAAAAATAATCTCCAAAACCGAGGTGTCAAGCTGGGTTCCAGAAAGGACCATCTAGATCAGAGGACTTGGGATGGGGCTGTACTCACTTCATGTGTGTTGAAATGAAAGGCAGGCGTAAGCAGCACACTACAGATAGTAAAGATTTGACCTGGTATTCATTCTTCTTGAGTTTCGTGTGTTTTGCAAATTGTGTCTTGTATTTTGGGTATTCTAAGTTTCTGGGCTAATATCCACTTATCAGTGAGTACATATAATGAGTTCTTTTGTGATTGGGTTACCTCACTCAGAAGAACGAAGACGAAAGTGTGGACACTTTGCTCCTTTTTCAAATTGGGAACAAAACACCCATGGAAGGAGTTACAGAGACAAAGATTGGAGCTGAGATGAAAGGATAGACCATCTAGACATGCCATACCCAGGGATCCATCCCATAATCAGCTTCCAAACACTGACACCATTGCACACACTAGCAAGATTTTGCTGATAGGACCCTGATCTAGCTGTCTCTTTTGAGGCTATGCCGGGGCCTACCAAACACAGAAGTGGATGCTCACAGTCAGTTATTGGATGGATCACAGGGCCCCCAATGGAGGAGCTAGAGAAAGTACCCAAGGAGCTAAAGGGGTCTGCAACCCTATAGGTGGAACAACAATATGAACTAACCAGTACCCCCGGAGCTTGTGACTCTAGCTGCATATGTAGCAGAAGATGACCTAGTTGGCCATCAATGGAAAGAGAGGCCCATTGGTTGTGCAGACCTTATATGCCTCAGTACAGGGGAACACCAGGGTCAAGAAGTGGGAGTGGGGGGGGGGAGTGGGTGGGAGGGTATGGGGGACTTTTGGGGTAGCATTGGAAATGTAAATGAAGAAAATACCTAATTAAAAAAAATAATGAAAAAAAAAAAAAAGATTTGACCTGGTAGGAAAGATGGCGCTTAAAAAATACTGAAGAAGAATTTTAAGCAAATCTGTTGAAGACATAAGATACACTAGAATAAGGAGGAGCTACAGTGGGCTTATGAAGATCCAAGCTCATGCTAGGACTGGCGGTTGCTGCAGGATAGTGAAGAAGCAGTGGATGCAGAGACATGTCCAGATATGCCAGCAGGCCCTCCTGACTCTGGGACAAGATGCCAGCGGGCCCTCCTGACTCCCTGCATGGGCAGCTAGAGTAACATACAGGCCAGTGCTGAGCCGGGGACCTCAGGAATATGACAGTAACATGAAGAGAAGGTGCTGAGTCTGAGAAAGGTTTTGGGGGGACAATGATGAGTTTGGTGCTGAGCTGAAAAGTTGACAGCATGTTTAATTACAGTTGCCAACGAGGACGCCAGATAGAAAGGGTCATCAGAAAAGAGCATGAACAAGAATGTGCAGAATCAGCTGCAAATAGAGATAATGAATGAAGCTATGGGAGTGGAGGAGACCATTCACAAGAGAGTCAGAGGAAGAATATGGGAAGTCGGGGGAATGAGTCCAAGTAAGTACTGTTCAGGAAACTTCCAAGTCAGTTATCCAGCATATGAAAGTGGAAACGGTGGGGACAGCCAGATGGCTGCGTAGATAAAAGGTTGATGCTGAGTAAGCTTGGTGGCCTGATTTCATTCCCACAACCATGTAAAGAGAGGAGGACATAATGGACTCTACAAAATGCTTGTCTGACCTCCTCCTGCACACCACGGTACAGGCCCTCCCCTGCACCATGTGTGTTCCCACTCATCCTCATAACAGCAAATGATGATGTTGATGATGAATATTTTAAAGCTAGAAAGATAAGCTTCGTTCCCATATGTTTCATAGCGAAAAAGGAATTCCTAAGGCGCCGCTTCCGCTAACTCACAAGAAGGGCAGTGGCAGCGGTGCAGTGTGGGAAAAAGTTAAGCGCCAACCCCACGGTGGGAACTTCCTGTGAGAGAGCCAGCACCATGGAAGGAGCGAACACGGCTGCCTCCAGGCACAGCTCTCCTCTCCTAAAGCCAGGATGCGCTTCACTGAACAGAGAAAAACAACCCAGCGCTTCAAGGTGAGCCTCTGTTTCATAGAAGGCAATGGAAAAGAGCAAACCAAGTCAGCGCAGATACACAAAGGAGGGCAGAGACCAGCTATGTGTAGGTGGGCGCTTCCTCCACCCACCCGCATCCCACCCGGCTCATTTCCCAGCTCATTACAGACACATTTCAACGCCTCCGAGGTGTAGATAAAGCTCCTCACATGTACAAACTGAACTTCTCCACAGCAGAGATATCTTCTCTGCACCAACGTTCCCACCTTTGCATGGAACAAAAGCTTCACTTCTGCACTGGCACCCACAGCTGTTTGCCACGAAGAGAAAGCACACACCAGCCTCACTGGCTCTTTGAAGGTACACCATCCTTTTCCTGTGGCCTAATTTAGCTTCAGTTGAAAAGTGTAAAGAAAAAAAAAAAAAAAAAAAAGGTCCTTAGCACAAGAGTTCCTTAGCAAGAGGAAGCTGATTTTCTCCCAGTATCAGTCCTTTGAGGCACACAGGCATGCTTGGTTTCCACTCGTGTGTCAGTAAATTCCTAAAATGTTCCAAGAATGAATTATTCTTTTGACTGAAGTTCAAGGTTGAAAGTGAAAAACAAGCAACAACTTTTTAAAAATCGACATTATTTTCTTTTACCAAAAAAAAAATGACCAATCTTCTTGCTAATCTGGAGAACGTGGGACTATTACCTACTTGGCTATTTGCCCTCACACAGGTGGAGCAACCTCTTGCTCTTCAAGAGAATATGGTGAGCCCTGGACACCAGGAGTCAGAAAGCATCCACTAATCCACAGCCCTGCCCTTGGGGTCATGACAAAGACAGTTAGAGCTGTCGCTGGGAGTTTGCTGTTTAATGGAAGAGCACTAATCCAATGTAGAAATACACACATCCTCAGGCACCCAAGCCTGCAGAGGTAAAGCAACGTAGAATTACCTAGTCCGGTTGAAGCTGATTACTTGTCACCCCACCAAGCACGGTCCTGTGTACCCATGAGCATTCTCTGGGGTTTTGTGGTTTGTTTTGTTTTGTTTTCAATAAAATGGGAATATTTGCTG
The DNA here is from genome assembly GCF_978045245.1 of Mus caroli. Classification (NCBI taxonomy): domain Eukaryota; kingdom Metazoa; phylum Chordata; class Mammalia; order Rodentia; family Muridae; genus Mus; species Mus caroli. Next base: position 103,569,387 of record NW_028227256.1, read on the forward strand.
AAAGGATATTTTCGGTACATCTCTTTCTTGTGTCAGGAAGATGGAGACAGGACCAGCATCCAGTTGTGCCTTTTCCTGAGGTCTTATATTCTTAGACAAAGGCATGCTTAGAAGACAGATTATGGTGAGCCAGAAGATATGGCTCAGCAGTTAAGAGTATGTACCTTGCATAGGACCCAAGTTTATTCCCTAGCACTTACACTCACAACTCCCTAAACTCCAGCTCCAGGGGCATCCCATGCTTCCAGCCATCATGGACACCTGCGCATACCCACCTTAGAGGCACACACATACACATAATTTAAAATAATACTTTTTAAAAAGATAGCTTAGGGAAGTGGATGCTTGCTTAGAACTGACGTTCCAATGGAGTCCAAGAAGGCTAGAAACTTCTTAGCAGGGTTGGGCTCACAAGTCCCATTCTAGATGGTAAAATATACAATTATCCTGGTAATTTAAAATTGTCAATCTAATAGATTAAAGTAAATATCCAATCAAAGCACTGTCAGGAAAGCTTCCATTCTGAGCAATTTACATTAAGGCATTGGATTGTGATAACAGAGAAAGAAAATAATCGTGTGTGATGGAGCCAACCAGGTGCTCTATAAATAGACTGCATGAAACAGTCTTTGGACCGTGTTAACCCTCAGCTCACATGGATGGTTCTTCACTATGAGAACAACATGAAGGGAAGGTGTAGCATTTCACCTGAAGTCTTTGGGTACAACAGGCATGGGGGCAGGGCTGTCAGCAAGGTTAATTGTAGCACAGAACTCACTAAAGCATCCTCATACTCCTAGGACTAAGGAAGGAATTTAGGGGTTCTCCTGGATGCAGTAAACATCTGGATATCCTTCCCTCTGTTGTTGACAAGTCATCTTAGCTAGCTTTCAGCCCAAAGACCTGGAGGCCCCAACCTCTCCCTCTTGAGGACATGCTCTGAGAGAGCAGTGCAGAAGAGTCCTGCAATGCTCAAGCTGGGCAGAGTCAGCCCTCACTCAGTACAGCTAGCCAGAGTCTCAGAGCAGCATCTCCATATCACCCAATAGCAGTGAAGGGAATGAGGTCTAATAGCACATCAACACTCTCCTCCGGCACAGAGCACCATGTCCAGAATGAAATTTTCTCCACACCATTAAACATTTTAAACCAAAATGTACTCTGCTCAAACCCTGAACATAAGACTCAGCAAGACTCTCTTTTTCAGCCTTGTGAAGAGAGGGCGGGGTGCTACGCAGAATAACAAAAGTCAGGGTTGGAAAATCCTACACACTGAAGCTGACACCTGCTTCATGTATTCTCCCAAGCAAGTCAAATGACTGCACAGAATTCTTTAGGACCACCCTTCCTGGGTGAAAAGAGATTGAAGAGATGGCCACAAAGCAAAGGTATTACACAAGGTGGTGGATACATGACTGCAATGCACTGAATGTACACTCACAAAAGAGCAACGGGCTCTGGAGAAGAGCAACATAAAGATCATGGAACACTCTGGACATGTAGTGGATATTTTTGTCCGGGGGGCATGGAAGAAGTATACATAGAGGAACAGCAGGAGCAATTTTTTCTCTAATACACATTCTAACATAAAAGGGAAGGGGATCAAATGATAGTGGGCAACTTGAAATCTTATTTCATACTTGAAATTGCAGTTCCAAATGGAATATGCTTTAATTAGACTTATGGAAATTTCCAGAAACACTTCCTCACCCTGCTTCTGATCTTTCCAGGTTCCAATCATGAAATAGTTCATTTTTAGGTCCTTTTAAAGCGCTAACTGGCTCCCAGAGAACTTCACTTTGGTGCGTTTCATTTATTTATTTATTTTTCTGAACTCTGGCTTCTCCATTCCCTGTGAAGCATTGTTTACAGAGATGGCAAAGCAAACACCTGTCATTCTTAAAACACGAGGAGCATAATTCAGCACCTTTTCTGTGATCACAGAATGCAATTAATCCTCTGGCTGCCTTGGTATGTAGACCAAACCTTCTGCCACAGTGTTTTGGGATGCTGCCGTCTAGGGTGGCTCTGCCAATCTCTTCATTCCAACAGAAAGCCTGCCAGGCTTCTCCGTGCTAAGCAAAGAATAATGAGGCAGAAGAGGGTGACTAGGGCCTCGCAGAGGGAATGTGCCCCTGAGACGACTCACTTTCCACAACACAAAGCTACCTTACTATTTAAGTACTTTTGTTGCCCTGAACATAGGAAACTCAATTAAAATATTTCCTCTAAGAAGAAATACTTCCTCATCTCTAGCTGGGAAACATTTTAATCTATAGAAGTATAGGGTAAATGGAATAGTTTTAGACAAAGAACAAGCTGTGAGTTTCTAAAGCATATGATCAGTGTGTGTAGGGGGTTAGAACCTTGACAGCAGACTAATGATATGTGGGAGAAATAATTAGAACTCAGAAAATGTCAGGAGATCAGGGTAAGCTCAAAAAGACAGGCAGAGAACCATGCTTTTAGGTCTCACACTCCAACTGCTATGTTTTGGTCACTGTCATAAAGGAATTCTACATAAGCTTGTGTTCCATCAGGGATGTGTGAACAGTCCAAGCCAATGGTCACATGAACCACACATCACTCTGCTAGATGACAGAAGGAAGGGCAGTGAGAGCCAAAAGCTCTCTGCTGTGATTGGTAGCTTATTAGCATTCTCTTTGTTGATTCTCTAGCTTTCAAAAGTCATGTATTCAAAATGATGAGAGACTCTCTAGCCCAACTTCCTCAATGGAACATAAAGAAACAGAAAGGCTATAACATGTTCCAACATTGTGGACCTGGTAAAGCTAGGAAGACACTCAAAATCTCCTGGGCCTCAGTGCCCTCAACAACTATACACATCTTACCTGACTTGACAGATAGAGCCTTTCTCTTCCCCAGAACTGTACCTCTCTGTGTTTAGGCCACCTCTCATGTCAAGTGACTTCCTGGTTACAATTCACTACCTTGAAGTTCGGGGCAACTTGTCTTGCCATTCTATATCATAGATGACTGAATCTCAATCAGAGCTTCTCAGCCATGCCTTATAATGCCAAGAACTTGACACGAAAAGAGAATATCTGCTAACAGTGACAATGCACCTGCTACCCTGACCTTGTTCTTCCCTAACGAGCCTACAAATCCAACAGAAGTTGTACCTTAAAACTAAGCATCAGCTAAAACCTTGGATGGCTATGTCATATTAGCCAGCTGTAGACAAGTACACACACACACACACACAATGAAGCTGTCTGATATGTTACCTAAATGTATAACCTACATACACTTCTGAATGGACTGTGTTTACACAGTAGCCTTTGGTAAAGAAAAATGTCCATATGGAGAAGCTTTAGTATATTTTCTAACAGCCTTCTATCCAGTAGGGATAGAAGTTCAAAGGCTAGAATTCTATTCACAGCTCAGCTCTAATTCTGTAGATTAGCAAGTCACCCTGACTCTGCATCTTCCTCTATAAAGATAAGGCAAAGCCTGCCTGACGACTTCAGTGGACAGACAGTGGAATAACTATAGATAGGAACATACTCTGAGATGGGTTATACAGGATGCTGCAAACATGTAAACTAGACCACATTTGTGGAAAAGGAAAGGTCATCTTTTACAATTCTATATAATTCCTAAACACCAAAGTGAGAAGGTGACTATGTTGTATACTGAGATGCTAGAAGTCTCCTCTAATGCTGCCCAACAGAAACCCAATGGGAGCTATATATGCCATGTCAATCCTTCTAGTGGTCATATTGAATGTATTTTTATTTATACTATCTTTTAAAAAAGCAGTTAATATAAAAATAATATACAAACATGTTTATATAAATATGAACATTTCTGAATTCATTCGTTGATGCCAAGAGTCTTTGAAACTTGGCACATGATTTACATGCTCAACCCATCTGCAATGAGACTCACCACACTCACACAGTCAACATGTGCAGGGGCCAGCTATCATGTTGGAAGTGGAAAAGCTACAGCCAGAGTACCACAATTTCACATTTAGGAGGAGAACATGCTAATTTCTTTTCAATACCTACTGCAGTACTTATAGACGATAAATAATACATGTGCGATGAATAAATGATATATACTGTGGCACTGAAACATTTGGGGGAGAAGAGCAGAAATAAAGGACTTTTTGAAAATATATTAGTCTGTGTTGACCTTCTCCTGTTCCCCACACATGTAAGTCATGGCCTGTGGCTGTAGACAGAGAAGCTGCAGCTTCAAGATGCAATTCCAGGCATAGCATCTACTGATGGAGGAAGCCAGGACCTCCCAGCCTTCTTTAACCTGCTTCACTGCATATGCCCCCTCACGCCAAAGTAATCATACCAAAAAAAAAGCCCAGGTACACGGCTAAAAACAGATGAACATGGGCCCCTGGGTCCTGAATTACTGGGAAATCATTTGCATTCTATTATACAAATTTGCATAAAATCTGGAACCAAGAAAGCTTGGCTAGGTTTGGAAGCCTCACTCTTTTCTCCATGATGCTATGACCACCAATACTTGTCACCATTTACAAAGTGGTCTAGCAAGACAGACCCCCTGTTAGAGTCAACATAAAAGTAGAATCTTCTAGGCCCACTTGGAAATTGGCATCCTCTGGGTAAAGGGGTAGGGAGCCTAGTCATATCATATGGCTGCTGCGTTTGTTATGACAAGAGTCAATTTACAAGACTCTGAATTATGGCAAGAAAACAGCTTCAGGGGATGTCCTAATGACCCATGACTGTACACATGCCCATGTGCTGGGGAGCTCAGATTTGGGCCTCCAGAACCCTGGAAAACCAAACCCATTACCCCTTATTCCAAAGAGCCCTTGGCTTCCATCCCCAGGGCAACATTCGCCCTGAGTCATTTCCACCTCTCTGCCAGGTGCATTGAGGTGCAAATTCAAGGTAACTAATGGCCTCTAAACCCACTGAGCCATTTTTCTTTCTCTGGACCAAAGGATGCACCCGTTAAATGAAGTAACACTCAACATGACAGCTGAACAAAATAAATCACGCAAGGCCAAGTGTAGAAGAGAGAACAGAACACAATCAGACACTATTTTATATTGGTTATTTTTATCTTACCCCGCCCAGTTCTCTCTAAGGCTATTCCCCAGGGAAATTCCATTTTCATTACAAAACTGGTTTCTTGTGCCAGGGGAAAGGCTGTGCTGTTGTTATCATTACCATTGTTATTACTGCTAAGGTCATCTCAGATGCTCTGTCTACACAAGATAGATGGTTTCCTAAACAAGCATCCTGCGGCTGCTCACGTTTGCCCCAAGTCATCACATCCAAGGCCTTGAGAGAAGCAGCTTTCTGGAAACTCAAGTCTGGAGCGACAGCAATACTGTGTCTACTAGAACACAAGCTACTCTGGTGCTGGCTAGGTTCAACCCCAGCTTCACCCTGCAATCTCTGCCATTTGTCACCTCCCCAGACCATTGGGCCCAATGGCCACTCTGCACTTCCTTTCAGGATAGCTCACAGGTCTGTAATCTACTTCTTTGTTTCTCCATCACAGGCAATGTTGGTATCAGGAACCAGCTTTAGGGTTGCAGGTTCCCTCTGGTGATGTCACCCATAGGTGTCAGGGACCCATGCATCTGTTGCCATGGCAATTGCCATACATTCCCAGCATCCATCTGGTTTACCTCCCATGCAAGCCGTTAAGTCACAGACTAAATAAATGGCAGTCCCTCTTGAACTTTGCCCTCTCTTTTCTCTCTTCTCCCTTCATCTCCATCACCCTGTTTGCCCTCTTCCTTCACAATAAACCTCTCTCATTGGCCTGGTGTGGTGTGTCCAGACTCCAACTGCAATTCTAGCACAACAGGCCAGGCCTCCAACCAGGCCAGATGCCATCATACCCTACTATCCAAAATGGTGGTTAAAGGTCAGTCTATGTGAAGTAGCCTCCCCAGAGCCACTCTAGCTGACACAGAATGCCAGTGACCCTTATACACAAAAAAGAGAAAGATTCAAAGGTAAAGCCAAAACTCCCCCTGTAAACCACTGTATGCCCACTTGAGAGCTCTCACCTAACTCTCCACTCTAAAGGGAGGAAAAGAGAAAGCACAAAGCAGGTCAGCAAACGCTGACTTAAACTCTGCATCCCGCTCACCTTCTCTTTCACAGTGAGTTGAACTGAATCATCTCACAAAGTGGGCTTTTCAGATGGCTGAAGCCTAAACTTTCAAAAAATGTTAACCATTTAGAATGGAGGGGTTTCTGCAAATCACTACCCTCTTTTTCTGGATTTTCCACCTGTTGCTGTGAGCAATTCCCTTGTCTGGAGAGGGCTGTGCTGACTTGGGTAGGAGTTGAGAAGGACCTCTGGGGTCCTGAGTCTGCTCCATACACAGGGCTGCAGAAGATCAGCCTTTTCAGCTACCAGGCTGCCCTTCACAGCATAGTGACATCAGTTTTGATTGACAACTCGCTTGGACTGAGAAGTGCCTAGGAGTTATTTAAAGCTTAGCTCTAGCATTTCCACAGACAGTTTTAGTGTGAGGGGTCTGACCTCATCAACGGTGCCACCCATTGAATGGGCTGTTGGGAAATCGTGAGCGGCTAGGCATGGCTGAAGGGAGCAGGCCATTGAGGGTAGGATTTGAAAGAATATCTTGCTGTAGCTTCTTCCTCTTTCTGTTCTGCTTCCTGTCATGAGATGAACAGCTTCTTTCTCCTCTCTTCTGCTGCCATGATACTCAGCATCACCATCAGCCCAGAACCAGTTGGGTCAAGAACAATGAGCTAAACTCTCTGAACCTGACAATTAAAGTCACTCTTGCCCCGTTTAGTTGTTCTTGTTAGAGAGTTGGCTACACAGCAAGAAAAACACCATCAGACTGTAAAACAATTGTTTTAATAATGTGTATATCTCTATTAGTTAACTTGGTTTTGGCTTAATGCATTTGCTGTCATGATTGGCTGATGGAAAAACATCAGTACTCTTGTGAGAAAATGCCTTGCGGATGCAAATTGGCTAAATTGTTATTCTGCTTTGAAAAAGGCGTGGTGTTCTGCTATATGCTTCACCATACCTAAGTGACACGTGTCGGGTAGAGAAGGAGAAACACTGTGTGATACCACTGCCACACAGTAAGTGGAATAGCCAGGTTTATAGGCAGAGAAAAGGGAAAAAAAATCAGAGTTATTATTTGATGGGAGGAGACTTTCTTTGGGGATCACACAAGTCCTAGTGATGGAAAATGATGGCAACTGTACAGTACTAAACAAAATTGTTAAAATGACATGGAGCTCAGTGGCAGAGGGCGCACTTGGCGTGGTGGTTTGAATAAGAAGGCCTCCCATAGGCTCATTAGCCACTGGAGAGCAGAACTGTTTAAGAAAGATTAGAAGGATTAGGAGGTGTCGCCTTGTTGGAGGAAATATGTCACTGGTGGACTTTGAGATCTCAAAAGCCTAAGCCAGGCCATGTGGCTCTCTCTGCCACTGTCTCTCGGTCTGTCTCTGTCTCTCTCTGCCTGCTGTCTCTCTGTCTGTCTCTGCCTCTCTCTGCCTGCTGCCCGTGCATTTGGATGCAAGCTCTCAGCTACTGCTCCAGCATCTTACCTATATGCCTGTTGCTAGACTCCCTGCCATAACAATAATGAATTTAACCTTCTAGAACTGTAAGCAAGTACCCAAATAAATTATTTCTTTTATAAAAGTTGCTATGGTTGTGGTGTCTTTTCACAACAATAGAAGAGGAAACTAGGGCGCTTAGTGTACTTGGAGCCTCTGGTTCAATACCAAATACCACAAAAACTAATAAAATATGACTTTTAGCTAGGTATGGTAAGTCATGCCATTAACTCCAGTACTAAAGAGGTGAATAGAGGAGGGTCTATACAACCTCAAGTATTGCTTCTTCAGTACTCAGAACAGTACAGGTAAGTTCTAGAGCCATCTAAGGTACAGCATGAAAACCTGTTTCAAAACAACAAAACCTAGCAAACTCAGTAAATTCTAATACACATACACACACCGTTTCTTTGCAAGTTGGCTAGGGAATGGTGACCGAGTCCGCAGTAGCTCTGGATGTAAATGCTAGCAAGCTCACCCTGCACAGCTGCTGTTGTATGGAATGGCCACCACTGAGCAGAGATTGCTGACGACATTAATGTGTCTAGTTCTGAAAGCTTCATACACACAGATTACAGTTCTGTGACAAAAGGTTGCTGTTTCTTGGGTACATCAGGAAGAAACCCAAGAGAACTGAGGTCAAAGCATGGGACTTTCTTCCTTTCACACCAAAGCCAAACTCCTCCCCTGTCCTTAAAGCAGTACTTGTTACACAAACTCTACTAAAAGATGGGAGACACTGAGAGTGGGAATTCACTGGGATAGTAAGGGTTAAAAAATACAGCAGCCTTTTCAATACTACATTGTTGGGTTATTCCTTATAAATTAAAACAAGAATAAACAGTTGGCTAGTTCAGTCCCCACCACAGAGGCTGGGCATCTGAGGAGCCTCATGTTGAACTCTGTCTTGCCTAATGAAAGGTTATTTTTTTCCCTGGACCTAAATAACAATTTCTCTTCCTTTTTTTTTTTTTTTTTTGGTGTCTTATGAAATACTATGCTATTCTGCTCTTAAAAGTGTTAACATTAGTTATGCTTGGAAAAAAACATTTAATTTTGTATTTATCTATGCTTTACTAAAAAAAAATACATGTGATTCTTTTTGTTGACTCTTGAGTTTTACATTCTGCATGTGAACTTGAAGTTATTTAAATATTCGACTCATCTATGCTCAGTAATGAAAAAATATATCAATTTAAAAAGAGAGAAAGAGAAGAAAAGAGACATTTGGCCAGGCGTGGTGGTCTGCACCTTTAATCCTAGAACATAGTGGGTAGAGGCAGGCAGATCTCTGAGTTTGAGGTCAGCCTGGTCTACATGACAAGTTCCACACTGGTCAGAGATACATACAGAGACCTTGTCTCAGACAAAACATAACAGAAACATTTAATAAGAAAGCAGGAAGAATGTCCTCACTAGTCAGAGTTTGGTGTCTACATTTCACTGAAGAAAAGCATTTCCCGGCCTACCCTGGTGCTCCCTGAGCCCTGTGATCCAGCACACTGCATGCACCCCAGTCAAGAGTTAGTATGGAAGCACACTCGAGTTCTGAGATGCAGGCATGGAAACCTCATCTGGCCGAAGGTAGGTTTATTTCTGAGTAGAAGAAAATTTACAGCTAACTTTTAAAGGAGATACATCATCTCCTTGTAAATGTGAGCAACATGTCATTCCACCCCTGGACGCTGGAAAAAAAAACACACACACACAAAGGTCTAGCCTAAAAAAAGAACGGCCAGGGAGTCAGGAGGACAGAGGACCTGAAGCCACAGACCTTCCCACCTTTTTATTAAAGGCATTAGGCAGGTTACAATTTGCTGGTGAAGTCACTGCCTGGATGGAGGACAGCACAGTGAGGGAGGGGGGTGTTATTCAGAATATGCTGACCCCTGGAAGAGCACAGCAGTCAGGTGTCCGGCCCTGGACAAAACAATGGTGACCACTTATTTTCCCAAAAGCTGCACAGATGCTGGAGCCAGAGAAGAAAGAAACAGAAAAGACTCCTTTAAAAGCTTCTTTTTTTTTTCTCAGCTCTGTGAAAGACTGTTTGGACCCCATAAAGTGGGAAAGATTTCATCTCCTTGTTACTGAAATGCAGGTGACTAAGTGGCTTCTTAAAGAAAACAAAGCAAAAACAAAAACAAGAACCTCGAATGTATCCATTTGTCATTCTGAATGGATCTGTGTTTAAACGCTTACATTTTTCTTTAAGTCCCAGAGGAGGTTAGTTAGCAGTGGGGTTACCTGAATGTAAGAGCTGGTCTTGCCTCTCAGTGGAGAGGTCTCGCAGGTTTCTGATTCTCTAATTCTGCTTCCCACTCTTAGGAGGTTACTAAGGTTAAACATAGGGTCTGGCACTTATGGGAGTTCAATAAGTGCTCGTGTCCTTCCTTCCCTATGCTGAACGCCCAGTCCAATAGCCAGTGCTACAGTAAATAGAAGAGGGTGAGACCAACAAGAGATCCAGAAGTGGAGGGGTGCTTCAAGCACGTAATCCAAAAACAGTAGCTCTCTTTAATTAATGTTGCTGCATAGTAACTGACCTCAAACTGATGGTAAATTTAAGGGTAGAACACAAAATTTGGGGTGGTTTATGAACAAAGGCCTTTATCCTTTGCTGTGTGAACTGCAGTGATGCTCCAAAACACACAAGCCCACCTTGCCTCACGCACACCAGCCGCACACACCCTTCCTTAGTCTGCGGCTTTCCTGCTATTCAGGTAGTTACCTATGCACAACGCTGACTTCCCCATGCTGTAGGATTTGAGGGCTGTAGGAAAAGGGGCTACTAAACATTGTATTTTCAGCTCTGGTCTTCTAGAACAGTGCCTGGCACACAATTTGTTTTGCTTTGTTGTTGTTTACCATGTGACTCTGGACATGCTATATAGACCAGGCTGGCCTCATATCAAAAGACACCTGCCTGTGCCCGCTTTTCTTAAATACTGGGATTAAAGGTTTAAACCAGCAGTCCAGGCTGACCTTGAACTACAAGTAATCCTCCAGCCGTAGTCTTGAGTGCTGAAATTCCAGACAGAGCTACCATGCCCAACAGTAAGAATTTTTTGACATGTTCTGTATGGAGCCTCACACCAATGGGCAAACACTACTGCCTCGCAATGACCTCATAAATGCTTCCTTGAAGGAAAAGAATAGGGTTCATGGCCCTTTTAGCACTTCTGTGCTACCTAAAGATGAAAGCTCTACTATTCTTTTTTAATTTAATGAACGTGTGCCTATTGTTATACCGTTTACCTAGAGAGGAGCCCATTTTTAAATGCAAATAAAAACCATAGTTGCTGGTTAGGTAGTGACAACCAAGGCTGCCATTTGTGCTGACCACCAGGTTTTGCTGTCTCTCTGTTGAGGCCTGTGTGTGTGTGTGTGTGTGTGTGTGTGTGTGGTAGTTTATAGGATTGTTTCATGCAGTAATATAGAAGTCTCCAATTAGCCCTTTAGTACTGTTCTTTTAGAGCCAAGACTACCTGGCTCCATAGGGTCCTAAGCTCATATATGGACATCAGGCATTCTATTAGTGTGTGTGTGTGTGTGTGTGTGTGTGTGTGTGTGTGTATTTGGCCTTGAATCAGTCACAGGTTAGGCACACATTCTATCATTAAGCCACATTTTAACTTTTGTGATTTATTTATGTTGCAATAGAAAGCAGTAGAGGATACATATTTCCAAAATTAAATATGGTTGATTAAATTCCTATTAAGTAATATGGTGTCTTGGGACAGTGGTTCTCAACTTCCTAACACTGTGACCCTTTCATACAGTTTCTCATGTTGTGATGACTCACGAACCATAAAATTATTTTCGCTGCTACTCCATAACTGCAATTTTGCTACGGTTATGAATCATAATATAAATATCTGTTTTTCCAATAGTCTTAGGCTACCCCTGTGAAATGGTCCTAAAGGGGTTGCGACCCACAGGGAGAGGGAGAGGTGGATGCAGTCTGGTCTTAGAAAACCATACCAGGAAGGTGAGTGATCTACCAGGGCCAAGAGCAGTGCCTCCCTAGCTTCCTGGTTCTAAAACATTGCCAGCAGGTTTCCTCCTCCAGACATACACAGAAGAGTGGGCTGGATCGCTGTCTGCGGCACCTTTCTTAGGGCCCAACAGAGGGAATTCATAGAATAGTTTTGTTCTTTGTTTTCACATAGAAATAAATTCTGTGACAGCCGCCTTCCATAACTGAATTCCCCTCAAAGAAATGTTGATGGACTGATCTTTTAAAAGGGGCTTATTCCACTGTGAACTCTAGGCCTTCAACCAGACACTGCTGGTTTAAGAGAATATGAGATGAGGCAAGACTCGAAAAGAACTAAAACAACAGCCACAGCTGGTTAAAAATAGGTAGAGAGAAGGTCACTATAGTTTAAAAAGAAAATGGATGGTACATGAAATACTTGCCTCATCTTCCTCAATCTCTGCATCCTATCCCTGCATCCGCTCTGCTGGTCCTGAGGCCAGGCACAGGGCCCTCTTACTGCCCACTCACACCTTCCCAGTCTCATTGACATCAATTGTGTGAGGGTCTCAGATCAGCCTGTGTGGAAAGAGCCCTTGCAGGCTGCGTGTCTCTAGCATCCTCTCTCTGATCCAGCTGGCTTGCTTTCTCTGTGCCAGACAGGCTGGGCTCCCCAGTCCCTATAACCTTCATCAGCTGGTCCCACATTTCCCTCTTCATTAGGCTAACTCAGTCCTTCCTGCAAGCTTCAGTCTACTCCCTGGGGTACCTTCCTGACCTCAAAAATACCTCTGCTATAGCTGCATTCTTCTCCCACAGCACTAGGCATGCTTGTCTGTGCTGTCTGATTCTGGATCCCCTATACCTCCCAGACTGAAAGTCAGACGACCATCTTACTCCAGGACCTGACCAATATACAAATGTTATCATCTGAATATGAAATGTCTCCCCACAGGCCCATATTTATTTTATTTATGTGCATGAGTGTTTTCCCTGTAAGTATGTCTGTGAACCACTTTCATGACCAGTGCTAGATGAAGTGAAAAGAGGTCATCAGACCCACTGGAACTGGAGTCACAGATGGTTACTGGCCACCATGTGGGTGCTGGGAACTAAATCCAATTCTTCTGGAAGAGATAGCTGGTGCTCTTAACCACAGAACCATCTCTTCAGCCCAGTCTCGCATTTTAAATAATTTGACCCTATCTGGAAAATTCAGCAGGTGGGTGGTAGTTGGAAGAAGTAGATAATGTGGGTCAGCTCTTGAGGGCATCTCACCCTGACACTCGGATCTGCCAAGAACAGCATCCACCATAAATTCCACACCATGATGCTCTGACCAAGCACCTGAGCCATGCAACTACAACTGAACCTTCTAAAACCATGAGGTCCCCAAATCTTCCTCCCTTGTGTGGTTTCTGACAGGTACCACAGTTAACATTATATAAACATAATTAGTACACTATGATGTGAAAAAGTCATATATAAATTAATAGTTGATTTATTGTTCTATGTTCAGTAAATGATGTCCAACTTAAAAAAATGTTCACTTAATACCAAATGCAAAAAAATGAAGAAAAAAATACGAGTTGATCTTTAGCAATAACAACCAAGATTGTCCTTTCCAACATTTTACCGTACCAAGTAGGTAGAGGTTTTAAGGCAAAGTCAAACATCTCCACTCACATTAGCCCTCCCCTTAATTTGCCATGTTTTTAAACCACTAATTTACTCATTGGTCGTGCCCTTGAAATATTTCTTACAAAAGTCATTTTCAGATTCCAATGACATGGACTTTCATCAGTTAATTTTTAATCGAGCCAAATATTAAACGCTCACATTAACCAGATACAGCTACTGATTTGCAGTGACAGCTTGTGTTATTCTCACACACAGGCCAAGCATGAAATAGAAAACTAATAACCCTTAACTGTATTCTCAAAGTATCATTTATGGGAAAGAAAACTACATTCAAAGACAACTTGTGCAATGGCTGTCATTGCTTCCCCTGTGCTGCAAGCTGTTGCAGAGCAGGCGAGCTCATTTTCTCACGATGTGGGCAAGCTTAAGATCCCTCTGTCAGTGGATGTATTCATTAAGAAGGAATCTGGCAGTTGGACAGGGGACAGATAGTTTGGAGACCAGGCCAATTATCTGGGTGTCCTTTATAATTTGAAGTTTCTGAATTCACTCAAAGAGAAGCCACTTGAAGAGGGGCTGGCAGTGGGAAAGAGGCACAGATGGCCATAGAAGAAGAGAGGGAGGGAGGGGGAGGGGAGTCGGAAGAGAATTTGTGGTTTCATTCATGGGGACAAATCTGCAAGTTGACACATCCGTCTTTTTAAAAGCCCCTAGAGAAGTATGGTCAACCTTCATTACAAGTAAACAAATCATCTGATCTTTCTCAAACAGATGATGAACAATGAGCAACAAGGCTCTGAAGTTGCTTTATGCCAAGGGTTCTCAAAACACAAATTCCTCCAGATCTCAAAGCCACAGATAGACTGTGAGTCTGGCTTCAACCAGAACAGACCAAATGTAGCCAAAGCTACTCAGCCAATACTTTTACTGGTGACAGCCCTGGTGGTCTTCTGATTGGTCAGTATCTTTAGAAATGAAATCTTTAAGTTCTGTAAACTTTGGTAATGCTGACCCAAACTGACTTCCAGCTTCAATGGGCTGCTGGATTTTATATTTATCTTCATGACTTTGGTGCAATTCTCTTAATATTTCAGTGAGCACACTAATCAGAGCCCAAATCCACCTTGCTCCCTCCTCGAGAGCCTTGCACAAGCCTTACTTTATTTAATGATAAGGTGATGAAAATCTCAGACATCAAGGCAGGCACAGTTTGGGTGAGATCTGAAACAGGAGGAGAGCGAAAAGAAAGTACATGTGTGGAATCTGTGTGCATATCACCTTCGTATAAACAGATGTTGGCACGGAAAGCGTAATAGCTAAGGAATGTTTAGTGCAAAGCAAAATCCATATTGATAAATCTATATTTATATTATTCTTTAAAAATTTAAATTTAAAAATCTAAAACCTAAAAATTTTAAAATCTGTATTTATATTATACTTAATTCAAAGAAAAAGATACAAGGAAATTATAAGTATATTGTCTTTTTTTGTTTTTAATAAATATTAACTAAGAAGAAGGATGTGACAGTTGGGGATAGATCACTCATTAAGAGACTCAGACTGGCCAGTTAGGATGAGCTAAATACCCAGACTGGTTCACTAGAATCACTTCACTAATTCATTCTTTTCATAAACCTACTGTTTATTATAAAACCCTTATTGTTTACATATTCACAATTCCATCTTGAATTTAATGGGATAAATTACTTCACAAGGAAGCTGCAGAGACTCCCGAAGTCCCTTGAATTTAGATCACAAATGGGGGGCCCTTAGCAGCTTGCAGGACAATACTAGTTCAGCTCAAGTTAAATTACATAGCTTAGGCACAAAGGCAGTTAATTTTTCACCCTCTTTCCCCTGGAGCACCTGATCCGTAGGTCTCACCGCTTCCTTGGCTCTTTCACTTGGACATCCTCATAAGGGCTCAAGATGAACTAGTTTAAATTCAGTCTCGTTACATTTACCCACCATGCAACATGGCAAGTGGGCCTTCCCTTCTCTGGAAGACAGTGTCTTTCTCTTTTCCAACCAGCTGATATACTCCTCAAATCCTCTGATTCTTTCTGTCCTTCATTCCTCTTGGAATCCAAATCTTTTGGTACTTCTGGTCTTCCCAGCCTTTCCCACATCCCCATTCCCACGAATATGCTCTACACGCCTACCTAGCATCAAGCATCACCAGTCCAGTCTTTCTCTAACATATACATCCTGCTCTGTCACAGGATCCTTTCAACATCTTCCAACCTATATACACCTGTGATGGCTATTCCCAGTTGTCACCCTGACTACATTGGGAATGGACTGCAATCCAGAAATAGAAGGCACACCTGTGATCCAGATTTTGAGGCTGGAAGATACAGGTTTTTGGTCCAGATCTTGAGAAATAGTGGCCAAGAAAAGCATAGGACCAGACAAGGTGGTACATACCTTTAATCTGGACCATACCTTCTGCTGGAGCCCTACATAAGGATGATGGGAGAAGGAAGGCTCACTCTTCTTTGCTTGTTTGCACTTACTTGCCAGCACATCAGTTGGAACCTACTTCTTCAGCATCCCAGCTTATATAGGAGATCAGCTGAAACACCTAGCCCTCGTGGGACTGAGCAACTACTCATAACTGCTCATTGTTGGGTTAGGTGGGCTTAAGACTGTAAGTCATTCCAATAATTTCCCTTAATAAGTTCTGCGACTCTAAGGATCCCTGATTAATATAACACCTCTCTCAGTTTAGGATTGAAGGCTACATTCTCAGATTAGGTTAGTCCCATAATAGTCTTGCTGCCGTGATCAAGCCAGTCCTCCCAGTTCAATACACAACTCACACATCCTTGCATGTTTTGTATCTCTGGGTCCCACTGTCTTAAATACTCCCTCCCCACACCTCTTTCCTATCTGTTCTCCAAAATTTGCTTTAAAACTATCTCCCCCATGGAACTCTTCTGGGGGTCCCTTCTAACTAGAGTAGTTCTCTATCAGCTAAAACCAATGACAACATGGCTACTGACAGAATAGTCACAGTCCAAATGTTTGTTTGGACTGTGTTTAAATGTTTATTTAAAAACGTATTTAACCAAAACAGCTAGCACTGATGTTTTTGTATGTAGGTTTCTAATAAATGTTTTCCTCGGTGTATAAAAAAGTTAGTGTGTGTATTTCTCTAAATAACAAGGTCCTTTCAACCCATCCTCGCTCACCATTGTTCTAGATCCTGGGACCTTGAGTTAACATTCATGGGCAGTTGCTCATTTTTCTTAATGCTTCCTTGGATAATCTTACTCTTGTGCTACTGTTTCAATGTTTAGTAAGTGGATCTGCCTCTGTATACTTGTAATTTTGTTGTAAAATACTCTCAAACCTCTGTTCTCAATGGGAAAAAAAAAAGGACACTGGCAAGAATGCAAAGAGGAAGAGGCTAGGTGCTAGCTCTGGAGCTGTAAACATAGAGGTGCCAGAGCTGCCATCCTTCGTGGAACTCTCTCTCCTTACCCCGAGATGTGACTCGACATGTCCAGCTGATGACATTACTCAGGTTGATTTTATTTCTATCGTAACTGTAATACGGATATGTACTATATCCCACAAAAGCACTGTACTATATCCTATAAAAGCACTGAATCAAGAGGCCTAAGCATTTGTCCTCTCACCTTGGAAATTTCAGATGCAGCAGAGAGGGGATGGGTTGGCTGCGATTCAACTTTAGACTTAATAACATAGATATAAAATTCACCATGCCGCAAAGCAGTCTTAGCTATATACTACAGAGAGCTGAAAAGAGAGCAAAACCCAACCTGCAACTCAAACCCCTTGTTTGGGGCAGTACATATTAACACCTGTAAACGGCCCATTATTCTTTACAGCTGAGCTGTCTTCTTGATAGCTTAAAATAGAGAAATACACAATTGGAACTGTCATAAGAGAAGACATATTGGTCTCAATGGGAAAAAAAAGATCTCCCTTGAAAAATTCAAGTTTCTCTTGACACAGTGGGCTCTCCATTTGTTTTCAGGAGATGTAATAAAGAGCAGAGTAGAGCGGGTCATAAACTTCTGAGTCATGATGCCGAAATCCCAGAGAGCAGATTATTAACTAGAAAGAGAATGGTCTCTAGCCCCGAAAATCCTGAACACAAAACAAACAGCCAGACAGAAATGTAAGGTTGCCTAATGGTTTGCTGTCGAAGTTCATGTTCACAGGTGATGTGTAAAAGAGGGTGTGTTCAGTTTCATGGTTAGCCTCTTATGAGATGAGCTGCATCACCCAAGAAAACTACCCATGATGTAATCCAGAGTGGCTACACCAGCATGTCATCGAGATGCCCTTTCAAGCACGTTGATGGGTGGGGTTGGGGAAGAGGTCCTTACACTAGGCTATCTTAGTTACCTTAGTCAAGGCATTTGCCTGCTGGAATCACAAATTGCAGGGATCCCTGCAAGAAAAAAAACAAAAACAAAAAAAAACAAAACCCTAGGCCAGCTGATCCTGTCCTCTGCGCGGGGTTGGGATTTATGATCTCTGGAGTCAAGGGGCAGCACCTGCCAACAGAACTTTTATCTGCCTTTCTGCCTGTGGGAAGATCTGAGTCTGGCAAGCTATATTTTAGTAAAATCTCACGTCTTTCTACCTCCTGGAAGAATCTAGATGAAATGCCAAGCTTTCCATGTGAATCCTACCCCTCAACTGTTGCATGGTGACAAGGAGCTAACCCAGGGTGCCAACGAGAGAATCTACAAAGCCTTAGGGAGAGAAACCATCATTAAAATCATGAAAGCCTCATGCTCACCAGAGGCCAATGCTGGCACTGTACCACTGGCTCCTATCAAACAGCCACCTGCAAGAAGACCTTGTTAGAAGGAAAAGAACTGTTTAATTTTAAAACTTTCCCCATCTGCATGTAAAGGAAGAGGCCCACGGGTACTATACACTGTTGCTTAGGAACACAGTGAGAGTATAGTATAGATCCCTGTAAATTGTGAATCACATTTCAGAAGAGAAACATCTGATAAAAGAAAAGTACCAGGACTGAAACCGAAGCAAAAGAGAAGCTTTTTCTTCCTCTCTAAGGTGGGGGTGGGGGAGTCTCTTGTCGGGCTCAAAGCATACTTGCATCTTTCTGGGTACGAGAAGGAATTATTTAAGACACGTCTTCAAGTTACTGTGTTCTAATTAGTGCAAGCCTTGATTGTCTTTTTTATAAAAACCCTTTAATGAAATTCTTTTAAAACTGTAGATTAGTGTTTATTAAGTCTACTCAATGTGAAAAACAGTGTTTAGTTGATTACTATTTAAATAGGGAACTCCCCCCACCTTTCAGTTCTGTTAATCCTATGTCTATGTTAAGTAGTTTTTTTTTTAATTATTACCTGCATTTGGCCCCTTATTTAAATGAGCCCTAATGCACACTCGAACAACCATATGGCTAGAAATAACCTTAAGACTGAGCACATGCAAAACAACATACTTCTTGTGTTTTTCTTTCTAAGTCCAGGATCTGGCTTGCTCAGCTCCTGGGTACCACACTAAGACACCGAGGATCCTAGCCTGTGATCTCTCCAGGCCGCGGGAGAGCTTTTCTTCCCATGTCCCCAACCTAATTCAGGGCCTGGCACACGTGAAACTTGCCATGTTGTTCTGCTAGAAACTCAGTCCTTGAATGATTAACCTGCTCAGACATTAAGTGTGTGTCTGAATTAAACCAAGCAGGGTGAAAGACATACTTCCTAGGAAGATGAACTCAGAGTGGTCTTTATGAAAGGTCACTGCTGTACCTGGAAAAAGGGATATCAGATTACCTTAAAAAGGGTTAGCAGAACCTTTGACTCTCACATACAATACACCTCTGGGGATGGGGGGGGACACTTTGTGCTTGTACACAACAAAGACCGTGTTGTTTTCTTGTACAAATGTACTCCTTTGCCAACCTGCTATGAACACAGTGAGTGTCCCTAAAGCAAGTGAGATGGTGCACCATGAGGAGACAGCCCTACTGCAATGCACTCAAAGACCCAGCTATGTTGTTGCTTGCATGCAGTTATCATCCGTCTGAGATACGAAACAAGATGAAGACAAGGAGAACAGGGGGAAAATGGCAAGATTTTGGTTTGTTTTCTTTTCCTCCTCAGTGGATTTCTGCTATGTAGTAGGTATGTGTGGTCTACAGCCTTTAAACAATATGACATGTACGAGTTCAATCAAGGGTTGCTAAAATGAACAGGCTGCTCTTTTTAGAAAACACAACTAAAAGGAACAGGACACAGAAATCTTTCAGTGGATGCTAAATAGCCACAAAAACTTCAGCCCAGAAAGGAGAACGGCGGGATCTAGACTTGTATGAAGTTCCAGGAAGACAGTCAACAGCACATGACTAAGAACTTGAAGACCAATAACACGGTTTTTTTCCTTACAAAATAAATTATTGAAAGTGGTCATGAGATTCCTAGCAGACAGAGATACACAGTTTCCCAAGGAAAGTTCATCAGGGAATGTATTATTTAAGACTGGATCATCACAATGCTATTTTTAATACTATCAGTTTGCTGCCAAAATTGGCCATGGCTGCTGATACTGGCCACTGGAAAAATGATGCTCTTTCATGTAGTTCCTCCACTGACATGAGAGTGGTAATGCGAACTGTATTCAGAGGGGAAATCTACTTGCTAGCTAACTAGCTAAGACAAAGGGAGCTGACCTCTACTGGGTACAGAGACATGAGCTTCCCTTTAGCTGATGAGGGAAACCTATCACACTTTAATGGCCTCAGTACTGCCAATGCAAACTCCATAGCCACCGCGAGAAGCATCCCTGAGAGGACTATGACTGGGCTTATTTAACTTCTCTCTTGCCTTCATTCTCTACTCCCATTGGGGGTAAGAGTGCTGTAGTGGACGCCTGAGAAACAGGATTCCAGGTAACATTCTCAACCAGGAGCCCACTAAAAGAGGTCAAGAGAATCCATGTCAGGATTGACCCTTCAAAAACAAAACAAAACAAAACAAACAAGAAACCAACCATATCCAGAAAGGATTAAGCGGCAGCCAGCACCCTCAGATTTTACTGTACATACAAACCAAAGATTGTGACTCAGTTGTACCGGAGTGAAGCCTGGGATTCTCTGCCCAGGAAGGTTCCCTGTGACACCCATGCTACTGATCTGTAAGGCCTCAGATATTTTTCTAGAATTACTGCTGTCTCCCTACTCTCTCTTCCTTGCCTTTCTCTAGATGGCACAAAGCCCTCAATTCAGACATGGGGCCAAGTCATACTCTACTTTAAATCCAATTACCTCTTTATTCTCTATTTAATTTGCAGGACCCTCTATCAGAAGCTGGTCCTTCCAAGGACTGTTTTCTCTGTAATGAAATATGGAACAATGTCTTCCCCAGGCTTGGAGCACTCTGACTTGGGAGCAGAAAACAAAAAGTGATTTCCAGTGTAAAGCTCCAAGTGTTCTCAGTAAGTCTACAGGCAAGCTGCTCCACTAGCCATGGGAAATGATGTCCACCATTCCCATTATTTCTCATGTCAAGAAGCTCTCAACTGAAACGTAGCTGTGGTTACTAAAATGTCACCGCAGTATGCATCATGTTAGAGATGAAATCCTGACCAACTAAAATTAAAGGGAAAGCTATATGCCAAGCGCCTAAAACAAACATTTACATTAATAAGACACTTGAAACCATAGACAGATATAGACCAATCATAAGAATTCTCAAATACTACCACTTTTATTCCCAAGTGATCACATTTGATTCCATTTTCTGACACATACTCTTGTCAATGGGCTTTCTTTTTCTGCATAGCCATCCATTTATGTGTTTTTCTGATAACTATTAGACGTTTTCTCCATCATCCATTTATGTGTTGTTCTGTATGACTTACGTGTACTAAAGAAGCTTTGCTCTTTTTTTTTTAAAGTTTTTATCATCTCTTCCAATATGCCATTGTGGTTTGGCTTCATAACACAAAGCCTGTGCATTTATCAACCTCAGATACCTGTTGACCACAAAGATAGGCCCTGCAACAAAACCTTGATGGTGAACACAGAAGAAAAGAGACTCTCCATTTAAAGAGAACTGACCTGTTAACACGTTGCAAGTTGGCACCAAAGGTCAGTTTGTATCTGAAGCCCTGTTTCCCATCTTTTTATTAACCTGATAGTCAATATCACATATTCACTGCTGTGGATTTCTTTCAAATAGAAAGAAACACTGTTAATAAAAATATGAAATAATAAACCTAAATCAGTTTTATTTTGACTTTAAAATGATTCTTCTAGAGCCCGAAGTTCCCATCTCTTTGAATACAGTGGCTAAAATATCAAACCACCTACTTAACTAAACATCTTACAAAATAGTTTCTATCCTTCCGCCAAGTCTTCCAGCACTGCTAACAGACTGATCCTGTGGGATGTCAACAAACAAGCAATTCACAAAGAGCATGTGAATTTCAAGCATTTAAAAACTCTGATATTTGAGTTAATTTTACTTTTAAACGTTGAACAGTGCCACCAATATTTTGTCAACTTTGGTCAAATAAGATCAGATGTTCACATCAATCATCTATTTTTCTTGGCTTTTTCAGGGCCTATGAATATTAGCATATCTTGCAAACTGTAGTAAAAACATAATGTGCTTCTAGATATCTGGTCCACGTTCGGTCAGTTACAGACTTTTTGTTACTGTTGATATATGTATATATACCATATATATTATATAATATATATATATATATATATATATATATAAAAATTTACTCATTATCTTTATACTACCAAGGCAGGACTAAAATGAAAACCCTTTTCATTAAAACAAGGTCTTTTAAAAAATGTCAGACAATAATTATTGCTTTCCCATAACTTAATTGTTTTAGGTATAGCAACTCTTAAGTCTTCTCTCTGCCCCTAAAGAACCAGAGAAACGCTTAAATCACACGGTAAAATATGGAAGCGTGACCTCCCAAGGTACCAGAAAACAATCACCCCATAGATGCTCACCAGTGTTGTGGATACTAATCATTTTAACTTGTCAGGGCTGGAGACTCCACAGCTAAGTGGCCTCCATTACTTCCTTTATAGGCACCTTAGATGCAAGTCCATTCAGCAGTAGAGATCGCAAACTATGTAGAATGTAGGTAGAGAAAAGTAAAAGACATACAGTGGATGCAGACTTCTAAACCCCCGCATATTCGCTGACAGACATGTTCAGGGTGCACACCCACCATGCCCGTTGGGGACTATGGCATAGACAGATTGGATTCCACAAACATCCACGAATACCTACCTAAGCTTACCTTTTTTTTTTTTTTTAACAAGCTTAGCTATGATTTCCAGGAAAAGGAACCGTATTGTTTTTCTTTGGGAAAATGTTCCCAAGTGAGTTAGAAAAGGTTTGCCTGCGTCCTCTGGTGGAGCCTGCATGTCTAGATGGACCTTTTTAAGTTTGTTAGTCCACCAGAGGAGCTAAAGATGCACAGGTCAAGAGGGAGTGTTGGAGGTCTGGTTCCTACACAGGACCCAGAACATCTGCAGCAAGCTACTCAGACGAACTAACTCTTAGAGTCACTGGAGGGATGCTATTTATCTCTAGATCCTACTGGATCAAAAATGCTGGGCTTTTGCTCCCTCACAGCCAGCGGGCAGGAGTTAACACAGTGTTGGCAGGGTGTGATGTACCCAGAGGAAGAGAGTGAGAGGTCAGGGGAGTAAAGCTACAAACTCGACTTTATTTCATCTGCTCAATGGCCCATTTTGACCCAGAATCCACTCACACCCCAACCTGCGCATCTTGGCCTTGAGATCAAAGCCCAGACTCATTCAACCAGATATGCACCTACCCAGCCTCCGTTATCCTGGATCCAGGTGTGCAGATGCCGGTTCAGGTACTCAGTCATCCACAGGGCGATGTTGTCCACCAGGGGTGACATCTCCCTGTTGACGCTCTCCACACACATGACCCCACCGAACTCAAAGAAGGCCACAATCCTCCCCCAGTTCACCCCATCCCTGAAGAGTTCCTCCACCACCGTGGCAAAGCGTCCCCTCGCGGTGAAGGGCGTCAGGTGCAGCTGACTGGACATCTCTGCGAAGTCACGACGGTAGCGGCGAGAGAAGTCATCCCCAGCCCGGCGGAGGGTCAGGTGGACCACAGGTGGCACAGGGCTGAGCGCAGGCCCAGCAGTGGTAACGAGGGGCCTGAGAGGAGACGTCCTGGCAGCCATGTCCCGGTGCACAGCGGGCATTGGGTTGCTCTCAGGCTGGAAGGAGAAGATGCCAGGGGTGGGGGCAGCCCCCAGGGGCGCCGCGTCCGCATCTCCAGCATCCCACTCATAGCCCCTCTGTGACAGCTTATAATGTATGTACTTCATCACGATCTCCCGGTTATCATACCCTGTTCTCCCGGCTTGCGCCATCCTTCCCCGAAAAGAAGCTGCAGGTACCAACGGCACTTCACGTCCCGACTCCCGCCCCACGGCCCCGAAAGAAAAAAAAAAAAAAGAATGGTTATAATCCAGCTCTTTTATTGGATGTGCTTTGCATTCTTGGATGAAGGGGCGTCTTTAGTTACACCGAACACTTGATTCTGGTGTTTCCCCCTTGGCATGAGATGCAGGAAATTTTTATTCAAATTCCTTTCTGCTTTTTATTTCATGAGGCACATTATTTATTAAGCTTTGTTAATATCAGTCTACTTCCTCCGCAATGCTGAAAGGTGAAGAGGCGGGACGACCTAGGAAGTTAAAATCAGGTGTGTTTTCCTCTATATATTTAGGGTAAGAAAGGTATGTCCACTACAAGTTACACGTTAAAAAATGCATTAAACTGTCTGGAAATGAAATTTGCTTGAATGCACTTTAAGTAAAAAATATTTCAAACGCGTCCATGGAAAGTTATATTAAACCAAATTCCTGTGCAAAGAACTTACTGTATTTTCTAAGGACGGCATGATCTTCTGTCAAGTTTCCCCTTTTTTGGTAAAACCCAAACAAATACATAAGGCAACCACACCATCGATCTTCAGAAGTCTCCTTGAATAAGCTTCTTTATAACTTGCAATGAATCGGGAGTTGGGGTCTGGGGGCTAGGGAGGAAAAATCAGGAGGGTTTCCAGATTGGGTCCTCACACTCCGGCTTCACTGAGAATGTCAATCCGTAGGAATCCCAACCAGAGATCTCAAGAGCACCGCAGCGGGGCAAAAAGGCAGCGGCGGCGGCGGCAGATGAATTACAATTTTTCAGTCCAGCATTTGCAGAAGTCCTGTGATTCTCCCTTCTTCTCGGCAATTTACACTTGCACACACACGCTGGAGCGCAGGCATGGATCCGTATCCACCGGACCGCTTCAGACCTCCAGGGCAGAGAGACACGCCAAGGGGACGATGGAGGAGCTGGGGGACCGGGACCGGAATCCTCTTCTGATTAAACTCCGAAGGGCCAACGCGCTTTCCGAAAGGGGAAAAAAAGCAGCTTGCTAAACGCAGGCACGGACGCGCTGGGGCCGCCGATGCCCAAGGAGCAGCCCGCGCACTGTGTGTGGTGCGCTGCGGGAGAAGGAGGTGGTGGGGGAGGGTTTGCCCCCCCTCTTTTTCCTAAAAAGGATGACTGCTACGAAGTCCCCCCCTGGCCCCCTCTTCCGCTGCACCCCACCGGCGCACCCCGCCTCCGGGCTGCGCACCCTTTCTCCTCCTCCGCTGCGGGCGGCGCTGGCGGCCGCCTCCTCGTGCTTGCGCCGCGCAGCCCGTTCTACGGTGACGGCTGCGGCTGGGGAGGGCCGGGGCACCTCGGTGTTGGCGGCGGCGGCTCGGCGGGGACCCGGACGCGGGGCGGGAGGACGGGCCGGGGAGGAAGGGGGCGGGCGCGGGGCGGGGGGCCCGGCCTCTTACTTCATTCTCCGCCGGAGCGCCTGGTTTCCTGTACGTACGTCACCGTTCATTCAAAAAAAAGAAGAAAGAAAGCCCTCCTCTGAGCGCCCGCCCGCCGCCTCCTCCCGCCGCCCGCCAGCCGCCCGGGTTAAAGGCGCCGCGGCCGCCCCGGGGAGCGCGCGCCCGGCCGCGGCCGCTGGCCTGGGTGGCGGCCACCCGCGGGCTACGCTGGGCCCCGGACCGTGGGTGGCGCGGGCCTCCCGGGCGGCAGTGGCTCAGTGGGTGTGTGAGGGGCCTCCACGGGCCTGCGGGGCTGGCTGCTGGCTGGACGTGCCTATAGCCAGAGCCAGGCTGTGGCGAGGCACCTGGATCTTTTCTAACAGGGTGGGC
Source organism: Mus caroli (assembly GCF_978045245.1). NCBI lineage: Eukaryota > Metazoa > Chordata > Mammalia > Rodentia > Muridae > Mus > Mus caroli. The sequence goes on from NW_028227256.1 coordinate 103,594,833, forward strand.
ACAATTGCTTGGATCTTTTTCAACGTGTACAGTGTGCACGACCACATGGACTTTTTCTATGTAGCATGTGCAGGTCACATGGACTCTTTCTAACCTCGTGCATGGAATGTGCACAATCCAATGGACCCTTTCTAACCACACATAAAGTGTGTACACAGTCGCTCTCTCTCTCTCTCTCTCTCTCTCTCTCTCTCTCTCTCTCTCTCTCTCTCTCTCTCTCTGTGTGTGTGTGTAGTGTAGTGTATCTACAATCACGTGGACCCTTTAAACAGTGTAGTGTATACAACCACATATAGTGTATAAAATCAAACAGACCCTCAGCTAACCATGTGAACAAACCCCCAAACACTGTTATCAGCTCTCAGCAGCCAGATAGATTACTGAGACATATATTGACTCCTAAGTAGTGAGTAGTACCAGTATGCTACCCTTGGGTGAAGAGAGGCAACTCCCAACACAGTCTCCAGGATATTAATTACAAATGAAAATACTTAGAATAACAACGTTAGCATGCTTGTTTCTAGGCCTTTTTGTCCAGACACCACAAGCTGTGTAACTTAGAACAGGTCTGAGTACTCCTCTGCTGTGAAGAGCATGATGTGATGTCCACAACCAGCAACGGGTGTGCCTCAGAGGCTGGTCTTCCTCGTCTCTTCTTAGTCAGACAGTGGCAGACTGATGGCAGTCGCTGATGCTCTTGGCTTGTTAAAGAATAGTTAAAGTGGTATGCGGAGTTACTTTGGAGGTGTCCAAGCAGACACCACATGAGCACCCAGGGGCTTTTAGCCTCTATCCAGGCATACCCAACTTGGTGACCAAGGCCAGACCTAACTCTCAGTGGGCCAGTGAAGAGAGAACAGCAGAAGTTTGAGTTTCAGGAACAGTTTTTCCTCTGCTCCTAACGCTCCCAGCACCGGGCTGAGGCTGGACCTCAGGGAGTGAGTGATATCTGCCACCTTTCAAGGCCATGATCCTAACATGTCGTAGGTATGATTTTGGATATTCTCAGCTCTGATCAGCATCCATCCTGAGATGGCTTCAGAAGATGCAGCCATACAGATAATGTGTCTATGTGCCCACAGACACACAGTGCCACTGTCACTTGTATGAACCGAGACAGAAACAATCAAGCTGAGAGATAGGTAAATAAAACACCAAGAAAAACTGTGCATTCGTGGCTGGTGAGATGGCTCAGCGGTTAAGAGCACTGACTGCTCTTCCGAAGGTCCTGAGTTCAAGTGTCAGCAACCACATAGTGGCTCACAACCATCTGTAATGGGATCTGATGCCCTCTTCTGGTGTGTCTGAAGACAGTGACAGTGTACTCACATTAAATATATAAACAAACAAACAAAACAAATAAGCAAACTGTTCGTTCACAGAATAGCAGGTTGCTACATCGGGCTTAAGAACAAAGCACATGTGTAGGGTGGACAAGTTCCACAGGCTTGCTGGATTACTGTAGTAACAGCACATTCAGCCACCATCTTTACCTCATTCCAAGTTTAAAAGGGTGTACTTTGTGTGTACATGGTGTGGGTTGGTGGAGTACATGCCATGGCATGGATAGTCATTGGACAGCACCATGGAGCCATTCTCCCCTTCTACCTTTATTTACTTGAGGCAGGGTCTCATGTAGCCCAGGTGGGCCTTCAATTTGCTGTGTAACAAAGGATAAACGTAATGATTTTCCTGCCTCTATTTCCAGAGTGCCAGGATCATAGGTATGCATAATGACCCATTTGTGTGGTGTCCGGGATTGAAATTAGGGCTTTATGCACACTAGGCAAGTATTGTACAACTGAGCTACATCCTCTGCCCAAAAAGCATCTATTAATATACATGCACACACACACACACACACACAGCACAGCACTTTTTTTTTTTTTTTGCTTTTTTACTTCTCACCCTGTTAGCCATAAGACCACACTCTGTCCTGTGAGAATGGGTGCCTTCCTAGGAGTCTGTTACTAAAGGGATGAAGGGAACCTCTTCTTCACAGCTCTCTGATGGCACTGACAGTGCTGGAGAGGTGGCCTGCACTGGAGGGAGGCACTGAGGTATGTGTTCACAGAAATGGAACTAGCACTGATGGTACAAATAGCACTCAGGGATCCTGCTAGGACCATGTCTTAACCTCCCACAGTACTTCAGAGGAATCCAAAGACTGCGCTGGGCTGAAGAAACAAGAGGGCAGGACTGGGGTGGGCAGGAGTGGTGCGCTTCTGCATCAGGAACAGCCAGAATGAAAGCATTCCCCATTTCCAGACACAGAAATGCTCCCTCATTTGTCCTTAAGGGTCTTCCCAGGCCCTTCTGTGGCATCTTGGCCCTGACCAACTTGGCTTGGGGACAAATAACTTCTGGACCAATGTACGGTGGCCTTTCACTTCCCAAGATGGCTTCTACCTCCGCCGAGTCCAGGGGCCAGCCTTTGGTGCCCCTGGTGGGTAGCATCCAGCCAGAAGGGAAAAGGGCCGGCCACAGAGAAAGCCGACATAACAAGGGTCTGCCTCTGCGGAACAGAAAGCTTTCCTTGTGAGGTTCGCCACCTGCTGGCTGGTGCTTTGCAGCATTATTCGGGAACTTCTCTTGAAAATCAATGTGAAAGTTTCCCAAGTTCATGAAAACGAACAAGAATATTCTAAAATGAGCATAGAGCTGGTTAAGTGTTAAGTATGGATATCAAATCATCCTTCCATCTATGGAATTTTTAACTGAAATGAGGGAAAAGACTCTTCACTGAGGAAAACAAAATGATAGAAAGACACATTTTAAAAGAAACTCTGGGTTATTTCAGATTAAAAGCTGTAAGCAGATGGAGGAGAAATAAATCTAAACAAAATGAAGAGGGGGAGGGGCACCGAGACTGTTACTCCATGTAACCTGAATAAAACGAACTATTTAAAAAATTAACATTTCACAGGCCTAGGTGTAAGCCAAAGCACGGGCTTTTGATTTCACAGGGCCTATGTGGGCACCATGGGCTCCTGTACAGAGCTGCGTGTAGGCATTGGTGGAAGAACACGGCATGAGCCCTACTGGCACTGCTCCCAGGACATTCAGGTTCAGACCTTTCTTCCCAAGACTGGTCACATTATTTTCGTCTTTCTGTGCTGTCCAGCCATTCTTGTCATAACTGGGAAACACTTCCATCAGATCACAAATGAGTCTTAACCTAACCTAGAAACTCACCTGACTAGTTTATGGTGGATCCTAAGCCTCACAAAACCCATCACAGTAAGAAGCCACGACCTCTACCACTAGGCATGAATGAGAAATCAGCCACACTCAAGTGCAAAGTTAACAGTGCGCAAGCAAGGGCCTAGGGTGAGAGTGGCCCGGCCTGTGTGAGGCTTTGGGTTCAATGCCCAGTGCCAGAGTGTCAATGCAGAAACGGTGCTCACTTTTGGTTTACAAAAGAAAGCAGAGAGAACTGACTTTTCCCTGCCTTTCAAATGAATGGCGTAACATTTAAGGTGAAGTAGGCCAAGGAGAGGAACCTGTCTGACAGTTTTCAAAGCCTGCTTATTTCTGGATAGCAACTGAAGCCGTTGAACAAACATGTGGGAAGCCATCACCCATATCAAGGGGGCAGAGAAGAATTTACATTCCTCTCCGTGACTATACTCAATTACTATTTAGCAGACCTCACAGCGGCTCCCGATACTACAAATCAAAATAGTTAAACAGCAACGTTAGCATGCTTGTGTCCAGACACCACAAAGTAGGTGAATTAGAACAGGTTGGAGTACTCCTGTGCTATGGAAGGGGGAAGTTCATAACCAGCAAGGGATGTTCAAGGCTGAAGTCATTCCTTGTCTCTTTTCAGTTAGCTGGTGGCAGACTGATGTCACTGATGTTCCCCCACTCCCATTTCTGCTGTCACCCCTCCCTATCTCGGCTCCTATCCAGATATTCATTCTTCTTGTGTAGCTTCCTTTTCTCCTGTTCTTATAAGGTCATTGGCCGTTCTGTTTACGGCTAATGAGGACACCAATACCATCCCTATTCCAAAGTCCAAGCACTTCAGCATCTTTTGAGGTGACATCCTCACCAGCCATATGTCTTTAATGGGGTGTCTCTCAAACACATGAAGATTGTTTGCTGCAATATCCCTACAGCCTAGGCAACATTAAAACTGAATTCCAAGGGATAGCACACCCTTCTCAAACTCAAATCTTGCTATTTCTTTTCTAATCAATAGAGTTCAAAAGCTGGCGTCTCATCCTTATGACTCGAGCTGCCCAAGCCTGCCTCCCTTCCCTTCCACTTGCCCTTCCCAGAGCTGTGCAAACGTTTGATGGCTCTCTTGTTTTTCTTTGTCCTTATTTTTCCTTTGGCAGTAGAGGGGATCAAACACTGTGCTGTGTCTGAAATGTCTTTTTAGCTTCTTTTGCCCCCACATCTGTTCCTCTCTCTAAATACACCTAACTTTCCCCCCTTGGAAATTCCGATCAGTTCCTTAAGCTTCAGCTCAAACACTTGTGTGAAACCAGCCCTGACTTCTCCAGGAAGCCTCCATACTCCACCCAGACAGCTTAGATGTAGTTAGCTTTGGAGGCTAAGAAGTGAAAAACAAACAAACAAACAAATGAAACAAAAAACAAAACAGAAGCCCCAGGTGGAATCTGGCCCCATGGAACTGACAGCTGTGACCTTGAGCTGTTTAATGAACATCTCTGTCTCTCTGTGCCTGTTCCCTCATTTATAAGCAGAGGTGTAATGACCGCTACCCATCCTGTGCATGTATACTTTCACTGAGTTAAAACACACAAAGTGCTCAACAGTGCCTTGAACCTATCTGTTCTGAATTTGTTCACATAGCTTAATCACACCTCCTGTCAATCACAGTACACTTTCTGGCTGTTCTCTGCTAGATTACGGACCACCTGAGGGAACAGACATCTTTAATATACTCCTTGCCTACAAAAACACCTGGCATTCACATCTTTGTGTTATAAAACTCAAAGGTCTCCAGCCAAAGACGTGGGTGGATGCAGAGGGCTTCGAGTGGAGGGAATACATATGGGGCTACAGCAAAGACAACGAAGGGGTGGAGAGTGGAGAGGAAGCGTAAGGCTTGCCGTCATCAGGAGGGAGGAGAAGTACACAGGTCTTTACCCGGAGCCCGCCTAGGAGGCTCATCACTGAAACTCAAGCAATGTATGTAAAATGAGGAAAAATGGGGGCTAATAAGCTCATTAGTAGAGTGGAAAGAAATAGCTTTTCTTTTAAACACCCAAACATACAAATCAGAGAAGCGATATCACATGCCATTTGAATATAAAATTTTCAAATTTAAAGAAAAGTTTGGCTTGCAATTCAAGATGCTTCCAAAATGATCTACTTAATGAAATGTCTTTATAAAACCCACCATTGAGTACAATGAATAAAAGCAAGTTAAAGGTATAAACAAAAAAAAATCATATAATCAACATAGAGCTGCAGAAAACATACAATAAAATTTAACAGAGACCTATTAATAAAAAATTCTCAACAAACAGGAAATGAGAAATTGTCAACCTAAGAAATGGGCTCTATGAAAACCTAACAAGGAGCCGTCTACATTCTAGTGAGATGTCCGAGCATTTCCCCTAAGAGTGCAGACAAGCAGCAAAGGAAGACCTAAGGTGAAAAATGTGTTTAAGAAACGTCTCCTCAGGATGAGCAAACATTTCTGCTTACAAGAAACCAAGGTGTTCTCTCACCTACTTCTTGTTGTCAAAATGTAGACACAGCTCACAAAATAAGCAAGAATAAGGGTCAGAAAATCTATTTGCATATGAAATGTAACTGTTCAAAAGCTTTATTATATTCTATATTTCTTAGGCTTCTTTTACTCATACAGACAGAGCATACTTGAAATAAACGTTCAGATTCCTAAGTATATATTGTAAAAATATTACTTCCTAAAAATAATAAAAATCAGGCCTTATGAAATATCTAGGAAGCTAAATAGAGAGAATGCTATAAAAGACTTTTGTAGCTTGATTAAGTATCTTTAAAATGACAAATTTCTAGAAAAATAAATTTTCAGATCAGTAAAGCTTGTTCCCTAGTCTGTATGTGTAATTCAGAAATACAAGATATGAAAATCATATTACAGTAGTGCTACCATACAGTACGGCCACAAAAGCTTCTAACCTAACATGTATCAAAATAGCCGTGTGTTCTCTGCCAATGTCAAAACGCCTTAAGAGTTCACACCACAAGTAAGTATAAAATATAGTGGCAACTCTCATTTTCAAAAATCAAACCCATAGGCCTCCATTAACCCAGAAAGATCAGAACAGCAAGGCCCAGTCCGGAACTAGAGGGTAACAGTCAGCAGGGGCCTTTTGAGCTGGGGTCCTAAGGACTAAGGGTGATCACAAAGACACAAAGCACCTTCTAGCAAAAGTATGAATATTAACTGTGGTCTTCAGCAAGACACATTTCAATTAGAATACAATAAACGTAAGTACCACAACATAATTCATTGTACAGCCTTCTACAAGGACAAATGCAGAGGATTCTTTGAGTGGAGCAAATGGTATAGAAATGTTCTCATCATCTAACAGAAAGTCATCTTAAAGGTTCTGCTTTCAGGAATCAATTATATGATTTAACAGATCTAGATAAATACACACCACTAAATTATACAGAAAGAGACCACAACAACATTTTAAACTGTATAAATTACTAAAATCTGAAATGATAGTATAGGACAATTTTAATAAAGAATGTTTTTGGATTGGGGCAAGGAATCAAACCCAGGGTCCCAAGCATACTAGGCCAGCATTCTCCAATGAAACACTTCCCCAGCCCGCCCGGGGCATTATCTTTTTCTTCTTTAAATAAATAAATGATTGCCTCCTATTCTTTCTCAGTTATGAAGTGTCCTTCACTTTATATAGCAGAATATTAATTTTCAAATGAACACCAGGATATATTGAAATAAAATAATACGATCTGACTATCAGAGCAGGCACTCAGCCCTGAAACCCCAGAAGCCCTTGGTCACACAGAGGGAATGGTACAAAGGAACTGTAAGCCTCAGCACCCAACTCAGCCTTAGCGGGTGGTAAAGGATGTAAAGTGTTTAACTCTCTGGGAGAAAAAAGCTGATAACTTCCTTAACAATGGGACTGTCCACACTGCCTCCCCCGGCCCCAACTGTAGTTGTCTAGCTCATCTGGGATGAATGGTGACTTTCAGGGGTATTGCTTCAATGCTGCATTCCAAGTAGGAGTCTCAAGAGTTCCTCTGTCAAAGGTAACGTGGAACACATACTGAGAGGCAAGATGCTTGCAGGGAGTCTGGTAAAGTTAACACACAGGCACTCTGTGCTGATGTGACATGAATACAAACGGTATTCTCACATCAAGTTCATCTGGGACTATGGTATCAACTTCAGAAGAGAAGGAAAGCTCACTCCAAACTTTTGTGAATCAGGGTGTTAAGGCCTCTAATGCCATGGCATCACGTTCTCTGCAAACCGGAGTTGAAAGTGGGTTAGAGCCAGCGTCGCCCACCATGAAACAAGGCTTTTCAATGTATGTCAGGCATTATCTACACAGCCATCCTCTGGCCGAGGAATGTTTGAAAATAGTATAATGAGAAAAGTTAATTGTCCTGTCAGATGCCATCTGGGATTAGATCTTAACAGGTAAGAGTAGAAAGGGCCAGCTGTCTGGGGACATTTAAAAGAAAATAAAATTGGAAACTGTCCAGTTGTTCCCTCTGAATGCAGTCCCTACTGTCCCACCTCAGCAGCTGTCCAATATGCCACAAGTTGCAGACTTTGGCTATGCTGGACTGAAGGGGTGTTGGAACTATTTTGGCCTTGTCAACCTGCTCCTGTAAACAGTAATGTGTATAATAAAAAATGTCTTCTATAACAATATTTAAAATGCTTTCAGACCTTGATAAAAATGGATCCATTAAATATCTTATTAAATAAAATCTAAGCCACTATAAAGTCAAGAGATTAAAAAAAAAAAAACTCAAAAGAGCAAAAACTGGTTGGCTCATTGGTCATGGTGGAACAAAGCTGTACTACCACGACTCAGGTGCCTGAGGCAAAAGACCACACAGCAAAAACTCATCTTAAAAAATAAGAAAAAGGAAAAAGAAAAGCAAAAAGCAAATGTTCACCATGGCAATAATCTCTAAATTTTCAAACCCTTTTGTTGTTTGTTGGGTTTTTTTTTTTTTTTTTTTGTTCTGTTTTCTGTCTTCTGGTTTTTTTTGTTTGTTTGTTTTTTTGGTTTTGGTTTTTTTCAAGACAGGCTTTCTCTGTATAGCCCTGGCTGTCCTGGAACTCACTTTGTAGACCAGGCTGGTCTCGAACTCAGAAATGTGCCTGCCTCTGCCTCCCAAGTGCTGGGATTAAAGGCGTGTGCCACCACGCCTGGCTCTGTCTTTTGTGTTTTTAACAGTAAAGTTTTTTCTTTCAAAGTAGTATTTTCCTGGTGGAGTGAACTGGAATGTTGTATTTTGTATACAAGGAGAACAGGGTAAAATATCAAGACATAGAACACTGTCCTGGAGCCTGGGGAACAATAAACAGGATGAGTGGGATACAGATATCAGAGGCACTTGTTGCAGGCTCGCCCATGGAACCGCTGCTGTCTTGTGCATGCGCACAGGCTGCTGTCAGAGGGCTCCTTACCATGCTGAAGATACTGCTGGGTGTCAGTGAGGGAGACAGAGCCGCTCAACACCCAACCTGCAAAATGAGCATCTTCAAACCTGACCATCTTTTAATAGTAAGACTGAAAAGTACACAACCAGCTGCTTCCCTGAAGCTCCATTGTATGCTCTGAGAGTAAGAATGTCATGCTTTTCATTTTTTTATTATAATTAATTCATGGATTAATTTAAAAAGTCAAAAACATTTGCACTGATCTCCATCTTTTTTTTCTTCCTTCCTTTCTTCTACAAAAATATTACAGTAGCATAAGCAAAACTAGGAAGAGCGATGAGCACTAGAAACTGAGGTGAAATGGAATGTGAACTTCAGGTCATCATGGCTACTGAAGAAACTGTAACTTTTAAGCTTCTATGAGATTTTATTTCTCTTCAGAAAACATGTAAAGAGGCTGCCTTTCCCCTTGAATAAAAATTAAAATGTTGTAAGCATCAGTCTAAGAAGACAAGAAAGCCCCACTTGCCATCACAAAGGACTCATCCCTTGCCTTCCTCTGTGCTGCTCTCTCATCCCCCTCGAATTTTATGGGATCAAAGAGAGAGAAACCAGCTTCACTAGCAGAAGTGAGTCCCCGGCACAGCAAGACATGCTGAGAGTGACTCACGGGCTACTCGGAAGACACACCTTGAATAACATACACTAAAAAAATTACCAAAAAGAAAAAAAGACTAATAAAAATCTGGACCATCTTTCATAAAAAGTTAAAACCCAAAATAAAAAAAAAAACAAAACAAAACAAAACAAAACCTCGGAAATGCCACAAAGTTCATTTCTTGATCTCTATGGGCAGGATGCGAGAATAACCGAAAAGCTGAATTTACTGTTCTGGAATGCTATTCTTTACCCTGTTTTCCTGTTATTAGTTCTCACACTATCACCCCTAAAGCCCAGAAAATCAAAGGTGTCCTGGTCCATATTTGCATAGTGTTTAACAGTTGTAGAGATGGCCTCATGTCCCTCTGCTTACAGCCAGATTTCTGAAGAGCACGGGGTCCAATCTCACACATTCAAAAACAAGATACAAAAGTCTGGAGGCCAAAACTTGTGTTCCATTAGCAGCACACTGTTCAAATCACTGGATTCAGTCTTTCATCCAAGGGGCAAGATTTAGGCAGTTTTGTCTACAACTTCAGGTTTTGCTTTCTGCACCATGCAGCGGCGAATTATATTATCAAAACTTCCAAGGTAAAACAAGGCAATTGTTCGGAAAAGGCCCATGGTGACCACCTGCAAGATAAAGGGAGACCTTTTAGCTCATCCAACAGGACAGTACAATAGCCCATTTTATAGTAGTTAAGTCTCTTCTAAACAGTTTCTAGGACACATCTAATCTGCTCCAAGCACAAGTATAATGAAAACTTTGTAAATGCCAGTAATTCTCAAGAGCAGAATACGTCTGCTTTGTACACTGGATAGCACAGCCACACAGACAACACTATTTGTCTGAATTAACAAATTCCAACCATAAAAAGAACAAACTAGGCATTCTTAGAAGACAGGGTTATAACTCCTAAGCAAGGTACAATCCCACATTCCAGATAGTTATGCTACAATCAAGATGTCCTTGGCTAGAATTTTTGTTCTGAGTATTAAGCCCTTTTGCTGGGTCTCAGGATTGGGATGTGAGAAATATACATTCCTCGCCTACCTGAACTGATCTGTTTATTTATTGAGGCAAAGTCTCACTATGTTGCTCAGATTGGTCTTGGCTCTTAGTCACCAGTGATCCTCTGGCCGCAGCCTTCTACGGAGCTTCGACTACGGGTGGGCATACGACTGGCTTGTAGTGGAAAGATAATCAAATAAGAAAGCAACCAGTCTAGGAGGCAAGGCAGCAATTATCCATAGCCGTACCCTTCCCAGTGACAGTCACTCATTAAAGCAACTCCAAATGGCATCATGGAAAGATACACATTTTCAGATACATGAGGAGATGAGGAGAGCCGAGGGAAAGGGAAAAAGAAGTGGTAGCAGGCTGTGGCTGCTGCTGTGCACTGGATTTCAAGCTTCATCCAGAGCCCCAGGGAGCCAGTGATGGATTTATGTAAGGTAGAGTTGTATTTCACAAACACAGCAAAGAAAGTCTCTCAGCATCTGTGCCAGTGGCTGGCATAGGGGGATTAGGTCACAGGGATTGGGAAGGGGTTATGCTCTATTCTATGGAAGTGACTGCCATCTTTTCCTGTCGAGAAAGCAGCCTGTTGAGGCAGACCTCTGAATGTCCCAATAAATGTCTCAAATTTGGATTTTTTTTGTTTTGCAACATCTGATTTTGCAACAATTATATTTAAATGTACATACTCTTGGAGTTTGGCTCATACCCATATCTCAGTGCTAGGGAGGGTGGCAGAGGAGAGTCAGTGTAAGGAGAGTCGCTTCTATCAGATGGACCACAGCGTCACTTTTCATGTTCTAGCTCACAACATATGTGGATCTGGTAAAGGACTGTGATGTTGGTCTCAACTCTGGGATCATCAGCAGAGATGCAGAATGCAGGAGGGAGAGAGAGAGATCTGAAGAGCATGCTGATGAGTGGGACCAGAGCCTGAAAGAAGCTGAAGCAGGGTGGTCGGGGATCACAGCCCGACGCTGGCTTGGGTAAAAGCATCCAGCCTAGCACCCAGCCTAGACTGAGTTTTAGACATGGCATCACTGTGCGAACAGGCAAGACAGGTGGACAGGTGCAGACTCTATGTGCTAATCTAAAACTCCTGTGTTGTGTAGGTACTGGCTGCTGGGGTCCAATGACAATAAGAGACTTAGGCCCTGTCCCCAAAGATCTTACCTGTAAAAAGGTCAAGCAAATCAGATGGGGAGATACGTCAGAATGAGACAGGTTAGGAAAAGGCCCGAGAAAGAAGAACTAGGAGTTATCTGAATTCACCTCACACAGACCAGGGCTTTCTCAGCCATGATGCTTGGCTTTGTCCCTAAAGGTTCCTTCCATTACAGCTCTAATGACATGGCTGCCATTAGCACTGCCCACTAGTCTTAGCACTCCATGGTAGACTCCTTAAGGGTTAGTGAACCCTCTTACACCTAACCATCTGGGGAACACAGAACCTTATCAACAGGAGTAAACTTTCAGGCCTGAGAGATGGTTCAGAGGTCAAGAGCATACACTGTTCTTCCAGAGGGCTTGAATTCGATTCCTAGCACCTAGTTGGCAGCTTATTCTCTGTAACACCAGTTCCAGGGAATCCAATGTTTTCTTCTGCCCTTTATGGGCACTGCACACATGTGGTGTACAGACAAACATGGGGGAAAGAACTCATGCACCTATCTTTTGTGACCATTGCTAGGCTCACAGACTGGACGGGTTGCTGGCTCACAAACTCTGGGGATCTGCCACACAGGGCTTGGGTTACAGATAGGAGCGACCACACTGGCTTTTTATGACAGTGCTGGCAATCTGGATGAAGCTATTACAGGCAAGGTGCGTCTGTTCTGCTCTCTGAGTCTCCTTCAGCTTAGCTACTGGAGGGTTTGATGAGCTAGAAAATGGTTTCTAAGCTAATACTTCTCTGGTTGTGGACAATGCTGCCCCCACACAATTCTTGGCCAAGTGTTCCTTTTTGAACACTTTAGAGCAAGGATTGTTTACTGAAAATCTAGGTGAGTACCCAACAACAGCGACGGCCCCTCATCCACTTGCGGCCTGGTACCTCACTTCCACCCAGGACATATCCTTAACCTGCTTGTCTACTTACTGTTGGCAGAGAGAGAAACAAACTTTATTTTAAAACTACTGCACTCTAGTCTTCATCTTTTTCTCACAGAAGTTGGTAACAGTAATTCTTGTTTTGTTAGTCTACCTGTCTGTCTGGTTGCTGGCTAAGAAAGCGCTTACCTGCTGGAGTCCTTCAGTGATGGAAGTCACCGGGGCCATCCCACAGGTTAGGGAGGACAGCATGTACCCATCTGAGCCAATAGAACTGTTAAAATTTCCTTGCTAGGAAAGAAGCAGGCAAAAAAGAGTGGTATGGAGTAAGTTTGCAGGAATTAGTTCAACACCGAGGAGCAGTGAAGTACGTCCCTTCACTTTATAAGGGACAGCACAGAGACTCAGAATATACCAGAACTAAAAAGGGACACATAGACTTAAAGTATGTCCAGCTCTGAAAGTACAAGTCTACAGATCCCTGTGGGTTCCTGACCCTTTCGGGGTCTCTAGGGACAATGAAACCGTCAAATAACACTGAGACATTAGCTGCTTTCCCACTGACCTTTGCGCATATGGACAAAAGCACCACAGCACAAAGGAGAGTTTTTGAGAGTATGGCCCTAATGCAGCCAGTGCCACCACCACCACAGCAACACACACACACACACACTCTCTAAAAAAGTCTTGAAGAGCCCAAAAGACCTTTGTATTTAAGAAGTGGTTCAGAAGTGGTCAACTGCGTGCTGTCTGCACGATACCCCAGCATCTTGGGCTGCCCAGCTCTGCCCCACGTGGGATACGTATCACTTCTTTGCTCCTCAATAGAACCAGGGGCCTAATCCATTCATTAAACAGGTCTGGGGTTTGTTTTTGAGGCAGGTTTTCAGGCTGCCCTTGAGCTCACTTTGTAACTGAGGATGACCTTGAATTTCGATCCTCTCTTCTCTACTCCTCAAGTGCTGGGATTATAGGCATGCGTTCTCAGTATATATGGTACTAGGGAGGAACCAGGGCTTCATACATACTAGACTATTACTCTACCAACTGAGCTCCATCACCAGCTAGGCTATTTCACAGGTGTATACACAGGAGAGTACACATAGCATCATACCCGGGAACCAGCAGCATCTGACATCTTAGGTTGTATGTGGTCCATCTCCTGGAGGACACTGGGAAGAGGACTCCTGTTCTCAGGTGACAAATAAGAAATTCACTGCGAGTGATTTAGCTTAACTGGAAAGACACCTTGAAGAAAAGCCCTCATGGAACACCTCAGAGCTGAGCTTCCTGACAGAAGTATTTTCCTGTTAACAACTATTTACCAGTAGGCTAGAACATTCCAACTTGGGCTTGAGGCACAAATAGGGCAGACAAATGAACTGAACTTGTGGCTAGGAAGAAGAGCACAGATTATATTTGTGCATGGGGAAAAGTTAAGATTTATAAAAACTTTATCCATCAGCATGAGACAGTTGGCTTCCTGATATTTCCCTGATCTCTGATGAATGTGACTTTTGATAACTCACAGATTCCATATTTTCCAAATGATTAATGCATGTTTTCAAATGATGAATGAGTGAAAGATCCATTCAATACAGAAATAAGACATGCATTTTAGTGTCACCGAGATCAAAAAGCTCACTGGTGTGTGGTTTCTAATTTCATACAGCAACCAACCTTTAAGAAACCCCTAATTGTCAAGATGGGGGTTAATATAAAAATAAAAAAGAAAGAACATTATGTTCAAAATTATCTGAAAAGCCCGGGAAAACTTTATCCCCTCCCAACTATGTATCTGTTTAAAGTCAGATTTTCTTCAAATGTTTCAAAATGAATGTATTTAACAGATTGGCCACAGAAGCAGGCATGAGAAAGCAGCTGGCATCCATTAGTGTGGACTTTGTAGAGGCTCATGAAAATACCATGCCACTCCTCCTGATGAAAAGGCATGACTCTATGGATGAGAGCTCTTGCCACTTGAGTCTGATGATCTAAGTCTGATCCCAGAACCCCAGTGAAGGAAATAATGACTCCTCAAATCTGTCCTCTGACTGTTACACACACACACACTCACACACACACACACACACTTAAAAAGAAACCATAAAGAGAGAGTACAATGCCTATATGTCCAGTCCAAGGGATGTGGTGTTCTCCTGGCCTCTGCAGGCATTGCACATACATACACTTAGGCACAAAGATACATGAAAAGAACAAATAAAGCTATTTAAAAATGGAGTTAATAATATAGTTAAGTTTTATTCTCTCTCTCTCTCTCTCTCTTTCTCTGTGTGTGTGTGTGTGTGTGTGTGTGTTGACTGCATGCATGTCTGGGTACAACATGACACCTGAGGAACTACTGAGCCTCCATGTGGTGGTGGGAAATGAATCTAGAGCCTTTACAAGAACAAGTGCTTTTAATCACTGTGGCAATTCCCCAGTCTCAATTTCTTTTATTTCAAATGACTTTATCTCCTAACTAAATCTCTTCCCCATCTTCTTCTGCTGGTGATGGAACCCAACACCATGCACACGCACGGCAAGCACCACCATCTTAAGACAGCAGCAGCAGCAGCAGCAGCAGCAGCAGCAGCAGCAGCAGCAGCAGCAACACTACCTTGAGGGTGCTTGTTCTGACTTGAGGGAAAAGCAAATTAGCCTTTCATGCCTCTATGCCACTGCTCCAAGTCTCTAAAGGCAACCAGGGCAAACTACATGTCTGTGGGCACATGTGTGGGGATCACAGGTCAATGTTGGGTATCTACCTCAATCACTCTATACCTTATCTTTTGTGAACGGGTCTCAAAATGACCCTGGCTAGGCTCACAGACTGGATGGGTTGGCTGGCTCACAAGATCTGGGGATCTGCTGGTCTGTCCACCCAGGACTTGGGTTACAGACAGGAACAACCATACTGGCTTACTGGCTTTTATGTTACTGCTAGGAACTCAGTCCTTTTGTTGTTGTTTTAAGATTTAAAACATATGTATGTGTATGTGTGGGTGCCTGCATGTATGCATGTGCACCATGTATGTAATGGTACCGTGTCCAAGAAGGCCAGACAGGGGTGGGGGTGGGCATGGGGGCTCATGTGGCTTCTGAAGTGGGGTCCTGTGCTTGTAGAACTTATTACCAAGCCACCTCTGCAGACCTGTTCTTTTTTAAAAATGTATATTTATTTACTTGTGTATATGTATGTATCACAACATGTATGAGGAGACCAGGGGACAAATGAGGGCGTCAGTTCCCTCCTTCCACTACTGGAGTCTGAAGAACTTGGGTTATTAGGATTGGTGGCAAGTCCCTTTACCCACTGAGCTGTCTCACCAGGTCTTTGGGTCTGTTGGTGAGGCTGCTGTTACTGTGTTCTGCTAACCTTGGCACAACACCCCTTTTGCTACTTAGAAGCTGCACCATGTTATCTGGGTGCAGACTTTCCAAAGTCATGTAGGTTACTAAGTTTACGGATATCCCTCAGATTGAACCTTGTTCTACAAGTGAGTTAATCAGAATGTATTCAAAAGAACTGTGGTATGCAGTGTTCTATATAATGCTTGATAAGGTTTCAAAAGCCAGTTCCCCACAAATTGTGTAAGGAGGTACACTGAGAGGAACGCTGGGACCAGCAGCCTTGTTGTGAACCATGAGAAAGAAAAGTGGTAACAGGAAACAGGAAGGGAAAGAAAAACCCATCCTGAGCCTGGCAATCAAATACCTTAGATGGTCTCAAACCCTGGGAAAGGACAAGGTAGGGCCCGAGGCCAGGCTCAGTGGGTAAGCATAGACACCAAGCCTAATGACTCGAGTTCAATGCCCTGGACTCCTGTGGTAGATGAGAGGACTTTTCTTGTAAGAAGGCAACATTCACACCCACCCAATAAGTAAAATTACAAATAAAAATTAAAAGAAGTTGCCTCTCCTCACGTAGTGGTCATTTGCTTTCCGAGAGCTTCAGCTCTCTTACAATACCGTGACTCTATCCCTCAGGTTAATGCTGAATCCACAGGAAGTGTGAGGAGGTTGTGGAGGCTGACGTCAGACAAACCCCACGCAAAGCCGAATGCTTTGCTCAGAAGTCAGTCCTTATGTGCCTTTCAGGAACACAGTATAAATACACGGAGTACAGAGAGCCACACAAGGGCGTTTACTTACTATGGCATCTTTGACAATTTGTTTGGCCACCTGCTCTGGTTTGCAAATAGCTGTGGTCTCTGAGATAAGCCGGGTCTCCAGGGGCTGCAAGTGGGAGAAATATACAAATTAAAATAATTCCACTGAATTAAAATAAACATCTTATAGATGGATCACAAACAATTATCATTTTCCTACCTTCGAACAAATACGTTTGTTCAAGACAAAAATCAATCTAGATTCTAAATCAGTTTCTGTGTGTGGAATGTTTATCTCCATTGGCAGGGCATGCTAAGGAGGTGCTTGCTGGTCTCGGTGGTACAAGCACGGCTCTAGTGAGGCCTTCCAGAGCTGGAGCTAGTAGATCAGTCTGTCAGTCACAGTGAGGGAGGGCCCCTTCTCTTACTGGACAGACAACTGCCAGACAGTCTGTGCATAGCGGCTCGTCCCCGTGACTGAGCAAACATGATCCATCGTAGGACTGTGCCTCCATTCTGAATAGAGTCCCCACTGAGCAGATGAATGATTCTGGGGACAGACGGAAAGCCCGAGTGAGGACAGTCTGGGCCTAGCCGCCATTGAAGAACTGTATCTATTTGCTGAAGGACGAGCAGAGGAGGCAAAGACACTGGCCATTTGAGAAGCAACACTGCCTCGTGCCTAGTTTGGCTGAGAGGTAGTTACAGGACTCCAGGCCCAATTCCCAAATCACAGGCTTCTGTTCCTTAAGAGACAGATAAAGGTCTGTCTGGCTCGCACGCAGCTCAGAACCCCTTCCTCATTCCTGGCTTCTTGTGTCTCTGTTTCTCTCCCCCCCTCCCCTCATTCCTGCATTAATTCACGTTCTAGCTACTTCTGTATTCACACTTTCTGTCCTAACTGACTTGGGAACGGCAACGTTTTTGTCTTTTCCCATTGGCTTTTCTGAGTAGCATTTTACACACTCATCCAAACATTCTTCAAAAGAAAAGTTTCAAACTGAAGCCTTAAGCCACGGGAGACTAAATGTGTCTATGTAGGCTTGAGGGGAAAGCCTAGAATACACTTTTTCCTCCATGTCTGGTTTTGTGAGTCAGGGTCTGACTATGTAGTCCAAGCAGGCTTGCGACCTCCTGAATACTGTGATTATAGAAACACAGCCCATGTTTCACAAAAGTCAGGGTTTGTTTTGGTTTTGTTTTTTTTAAGAATCTGAGAGAACACATATCCCACTGACTTGCTCTCCCTCCACACCAGGTGGATAAGGACAGGCAAGATGCACTGAGTTAGAAGAGTGTCTGCTGCCCCCTATTGGGTCCACAGATCGGCAGGTTCCAGTCACTAGAAAGCTGTCCAAAATTTTACTGGAGGCTAAACAAAAACAAAACAACCAAATCTCAGGGAAGTCAATACTTTACTGGCTTCAGACTTAAAGAGTATGCAGCAAATATTAATGCTTGCTTACTGGTCTGAGGCAGGAGGTTTGGTTCCAAGTTATCTCTTTAAAGCAAAAAGAAATAAAATTGGCTGAACTCAAAAGAAAATGAAGAGGTTGTTTCTAGATAAATAACCCCCTTTTTTGGGCAAACAAAAACAGGATATAGACTACATAAACATCCAAAATTTATGCTACTGAGATCCACATACACTCTAAGAGGAAAAATACATAAAATAATTAAGTCTAAAACTAGGTTACCCTCAGTGTGAGGTGGTGTTTTCATCGGTTTCCTTCAGCCTCACTTTTATCTGTTTATCTGTTTTGTTTGCTTGTATCAAGGCAAAGGGAAAGATGGGGAACCAGATGAATAGAGCCTACTCTCAGCTCAGGACTACTCAGTCATTCCATATAACCTGCACACATGCCCAAGGGAGATTGATGCCACTGGGGCGGAAATGACCAGTCCCATGCCATCTGTCCACACACGGGACGCTAAGGAAATGAAGGTGCCACCGCCACCCCATCCTCCGTATGTAAAGCAGGAGGTGGAGGAAGGGCTTTACGCGGCTGTACACCTGGTGCTCCACTGCCTTGCTGAAAGCAATCACCAACATGAGCAGACTCGGGAACACCTAGACTCAAAACCAAGAAGAGAAACAGAACACAAATACAACCGAGCAACATTCAGACTGAAGCTCCTTAGAAATCGAAGAAAACTCAGTGGGAATGGGGTGGAGGCTTCAAAAGTCCACACCAGGTGCAGTGTCTGTCTGTCGTCTGTCTGTCTGCCTGCCTGTGGCCTGTGGATCAGGATTTAGCTCTGATTTCCTTCTTCAGCACCATGTCTGTCTGAGTGCCACCATGATCCCTGCCATGATGACAATGGTTAGCCCTATGAAACTGTAAGACAGAGCCAAGTAAATGCTCTCTTTTGTGTTATATTGGTCTTGGTTTCTCTTCACAACAACTGAACAGTAACTAAAGACAAATCCATGACAGACAGATCTAAGCTTAAAAAAAAATCAGTAGAAATAAAAATTGAAGTTAAATAAAATAAAGTTGAAGAAGAAACCAATAGAGAGGAGGCGATGAGGTCAGCCGGAAAGTGGGGCTCCTGGGTGACAACTGCACAAAGAATGCTTCCAAGTGTTCTGGATGGGAAACAAATGACCTCAATGTTCCAGACCTGAGTGCATGAGAGAACAAAGGGGCGATCCTGAGTATCTAGCATATAAAACACTTCACAGCAAACGGCATTCTAAAAGATAAAAAGGAAAAAAGAGTGTGTACAGCTAAACCCCACCAAGAGTACACAGCTCCCATGTGTATGAGGAGGCTGCTCAGTCACCGACGCACGCCTGGCCCTGGAGCATTAGTGGAAGGTGGGGAAAGGTAGGGGCTGAAGCCCAGCTGGAGGAATGCGTAGCTGAGGCTATGGCTCACCTGGCTCTCTGCTGTACCCCCTTCCTCTCCTTCCTGTAAGGAGCACTGATCTGCCTGACCAGTTCTCCCCGTCCTGATGGACGGGTGTCTCTGAACCACAAGCCACGAGAGGCATCTCAGGTCAGTGGGGTCCCCAGGAAACCCTAGAAGCTAGAACTCAGTGAGAAATGCCTGCAAAGCTGAGGACCGTCATTTTCAACTGTCATCCAGTAAACACCCTACCACACAACAACAACAAAAAATAGGAAAAGGAAGATGCATTCTTGTGAACCAGATTCTAAACAAATGTTGCCTCTCATGTGCCTTTCTCTGGAATGACTGAAGGGCCACCAAAGTGAGCAGAGAAATGACAGCAGTGGAAGGCGCAGACCCCCCAACAAGGGACAGAGAAGGGAAACGTAGCACAGGGGAGTGCAGAGGATGTCACCCCCCAGGGCCTGTGTCCTGTTACTGTCAGAAGGTGGAGCCCCATGACAAGGGGCTTGGAGGGAAGAAGAATGAAAGTAATAGAACCGTCAGTGGTTCAGATGATCAAAAGACATTCAGTTCTCCCTAGTGAATGATCTACAAATGCTCACAGTTAAACAAAGACACACAGGAAAGGAAATGCCATTACAGAGGTCCAACTTTAACAACACTCATAAAGTTACATATAGGGCTGGTGAGATGGCTCAGTGGTTAAGAGCACCGACTGCTCTTCCGAAGGTCCCGAGTTCAAATCCCAGCAACCACATGTTGGCTCACAAGATCTGACGCCCTCTTCTGGAGTGTCTGAAGACAACTACAGTGTACTCACATATAATAAAATAAAATAAATAAATCTTTAAAAAAAATAAATAAAGTTACATATAAACACAGAATCTCCAACAGAGGTAACACAGGCAGAACAAAGTAGATCTGAGGCTCAAATTTTAGCTTCCCTAGTTAAAACATGAGTTTGTACGTAGATACATATGAATGTATGTGCATATATGTATGCATGTTATGCATGCAGGTAGGTGCATATGCTGTGTATGTATGTATGTATGTATGTATGTATGTATGTATGCATGCATGTATGGATTGGTTTAGACACATAGGTGAAATGGCTCCCTCTAGGGGTCAGGGGTCAGAAGTGGCAGTGATAAGGCCACAGGCAGCATTAGACAACCAACTATGTCCTATGAGAGAACACTGAGCTAAAAGTTGGAAACAAGTAAGTTCAACATTAAGAAAAGGGGAGGAGGAAGCTCTGCCTGGAAGGTCAAGTCTTGGCTCAGCACCCTGCACCCAACAGACCCACTAACTGGTAAATGGCCGGGACCTAAAGTAGGAGACATTCATAAAAATTACACTGAAGATTCAGAACAGAGCTCGGGAGATAAAGTGCCCGTCTGGCCTCTGAGCACCCACACATGCAAAGCCAGCCAGGAGGAGGTAGAGACCAGAGAACTCCCAGGTCTACTTGACAGTTCCAGGACAGTAGGAGACCCTGCCTCAAGAGCAAGGACACCACCTGAAGAACAATACCCAAGGGTGTTCTCTGGTCTCCATACATACCTGCACGCTCCCAAACACACACACACACACACACACACACACACACACACACACACACACACACACTCACACTCAAACATGTACATACATACCACACAAACCCAAATATGTACAACGCCCCCCATATATCACATATACAAATCACACTACACACCCCCCCAAATATGCACAACTCCCTCCAGTCACAAATACAAACTATATACACACCACCATGAGTGTACACACATACACACACACACACGCACACACACAATCACATGTACACCTCACTCAGAACACTTCATACTGTATCAAACACATCATCCATCACACACATACAATACCTAACACAGACAATACACCTCGTGCTGTGGTGACCCCAACCATAAGGTTGTTAGTTGCTTATTTCATAACTGTAATGTTGCTATTATGAATCAGTGTAAATATCTGCATCACACACCACAGCACACACAGATGTGTATCATACACACATTTCACACGCAACATGCATATCACACACACATCACACACAACATGTATTTCACACACACAACACATATTACACACACAAAACGCTTCACACAGCACACACACACACACACATGCCATCATACACTCCTCACAGAGGGCATTATGTAGGAATACTGACCTTCGTTTTGTTTTCCTCAGCCAGCCCCGGCGTGTCGGTGTCTGGTGGGTAGGCCACAGTGACGTACACATTGTACGGCTTCACCTGGTCACACAAACAAGGTACGCATTCTCAGTGAACAGAGCACTTTGTAGTCATCCTGTAACTTGTCTCAGCTATCTCGATTCTTAGAACAGTGCTTCCAACCTGTGGGCCGCAGCCCTTTTTGGGGGGTGTTATATATCAGATATTTACACTGATTCATAATAGCAGCAGCATTACAGTTATGAAATAGCAACTAACCACCATATGGTTGGGGTCACCACAGCACGAGGTGTATTAATAGATCACAGCATTCAGAAGGCTGAGAGCTCTGCCTTAGAAGGTGATGCTTGTCGGGCTCGTGAAGTGGCTATCAGTAAACAGGCACCAAATGTCCTGGGGACCCCTCTCCATGAAGATGACTTAGAAACAGTAGCAAGAGTTCCCCTGACCTATGTTAGAAAGTGGCTGGCTCTAAAGTGTGTCAAGCCCCCCCCTCCCCCAGTAGAGTTCTTCCTGCGGCTGACCAAGCAGAGGCTCAGAGCTGCCCAGGGAGAACTGCATATGCTGTGGAATGGCAGTATGCTCATTCAACACAGACTCTGCCCATGAACTGCACAGCTCAAGGCAGAAGGCAGGTCTATGCCTTTCAGGCTGCTATAAGACAGCAATGTTCATTTCAATTGCAAAACACTGTCTCTCAGTGCCTTCCCAGATGCGCATTACTGTGCCTGAATCCAGATTTGGAACTCTATCCATCCCTGTAGAAGTCCCTGCATAACCACCCACATGGCATCAGGAGAAAGCATCTTCATCCTGGGTAGACCACCAAAGTATGACCAGCCAAGCAACTCTCCTGTAACAGCCCCTACCACTATTTATACAGAGAAGCTCTTCCCTCTGCCCTTTTTAACAGTAAGATCTCTCTAGCCCAGGCTAGTCTGACCTGGTGATCTGTCTGCCATGGTCTCCCGAATACTTGGGATACAGGTGTGCACCACTATGCCCAGTTCCCCCTGGCTTTCTTTATAGGTACTATGCCTATTATAACCTCTAGTTCTTCCAACACTGTTTGCCTCCCAGTTCCTCTTCCCAGTCAACTCCTCTACTGATGAAGACACCCCAACAATCCCACTGGCCCTTCTTTTCAAGGGTCAGTCTCCCAAAACTGTCCAACAGCAGCAGCCTGTTCCTTTCTTGCCTTGGTCATCAGCGATCCAAAGTCTCGGACCACCAAGTCCACTCTGGCATGCTTTTTTATTTACTGCTGGCTTGTGTCTCTGTCCTCATAAAGACATCTGGGTATTTGGAAGGGACGGCAACAAGTCTAGTGCTGAGAATCTTAAAGAAGAAATCCGACAGTGTTCCTCAGCCCCACCCGTCTACCAGGGCGCCAGCCCCTTAGCTCCCAGACTCTTTTAGTGACACAGCTATGAAGGCTCGGGAGAGCAACATGGGTCAAGAGAACAAAGCAGTAGCTACTGTGCAACCCATCCAAGTAATCACAAGAATGAAAGTTGGTTCCATTCCAGGCATCCAAGTCATGAGGGTTCATGGCTTGGCCTTGCCAGGGAGGGCTTGCTGTCTTCCAGGCCAACCAGGCGAGCCTGCTGGAACAATGATGAGCAAGTGACTTCTCTCACACTTGCTTTTGAGATGGTGACTTAATAAAATCTCTCTTGTAGTCTTGTCTGGTCCTGTATTGGACCAGAGAAAAATGGCTTTAAAAAAAAAAAAGTGCCTGAGTGTTAACTAGGCAAGTCACCCAGGCTGGCTTCTCCGGCCCACTCTGAACTGCCTCCCCCACTGCTCTGCCCCCACAGTGAGGGCTGTGCTGTTTATGATCATCAAAACCATGTTTCAAAGTAGTGTCTCTCAAACTCAAGGTCATGACTGGGTTACCAACAGTTACAACCGTTCTCTCCCAGGGAAGGACTGGAAATAGCAAGGTGGAGAGGAACCAGTCCATCACCTTTGGAGCCAACACTGTCTTTGCAATCATCAAGCACAATTATTCTGCTAGTCTATGGGTGGATGCTCCCAGCAAACACTTTCTAAATTACTACTGTATGCCAACATAGACTTCCATACAGGAATGAACTAAACGGACAATGCTCTGTCCATAACCCAGTTCCTGGTCTCCTGATACTCTTGTTCACATAATTTGCAAAACCAGGACATAGAAAATTATTCTTACACCCCTCTCTGTTAACATTATAACCCAACCAAAAAGGGACAGCTTAGCTTACATTTGCCTGTTCTAGGTTATGACAAGTGTTACGATAAGTGTTACACTGATCTCACTGAATCATGCCTAGCTGACTTGTTTCTCCCTGGCCCTGGGAAACAGCCGTTTTCTACTCTCCTGCTCTGCCTTTCTTCCACCTGTCCTCTTACTCTCCCTTCTACTTGGCACCAGCCCCGGACAGGTAAGACAATGGATGGCTTGCGAAGGATGAGTTTATCATAAAAAAAACAGTGCCACTTAAGAGCTGTTTTATTAAAACAAGAACACTGGGGCTGGAGAGGGAACCCCAGCTGCTTACATCAAGCTAAAAATCCCAGCTCCAGCTTACTGGTCTACCACAGTGGGAAGAGATGAGGGGAGGGGCCAGGCAGGAGGAATCCTGGTTGGGGATTCCTGTTTTGTTATGGTTGATTCTTGAATCTCTGGCTATAACTGACTTCAGAAATACACTTTCAAAGAGATCAACTTTTTGAAAAAAAAAATCTTTAAATATTAAATTTGTATTTAAAAGACCAAAAAAGAAAAAAAGAAATCAAATCCAAAATATCAACAAAGCATTCAAGTACATACTGTGCCCACATTTTCAGAGTTTATACCTTGTCGGAGGAAGCAGGATAATAACTAGAAAAACTTAAAAAGTTAATTAAACCAAAAAGTTTACCCAAAGCATCAAGCATTTACGCAACTATGTTGGTTTAACTCATAAAAAAACTGACCAAATTTTCTAGATTTCAATAAACAATTATTAGTTGATAAGGAAATCTTGGTTTGAGGCAAATTTTGCTACAAACAAGTTGGATTCAAAAGCCTGAATTTACTTAATCCAAATAAAATAGCAGTCTTTTAGATGGTATGTGTGTTTGTTTATTTAAGTAACAACACTTTTAATGTTCAGAATTCACGGCGACTTAGCCCAGCCAGCTTCGGGCAGTGTGAAAGATCACTCTTGACATCAAGAAGCTGAGCGACTCGGATGCAGCCACTGGGTCACTGTTCCCTCTGAAATGAAAACCAGGGCTCCCAGAGATACACTTTGCCCTTAATTTGTGGATCATACTGTCAGACTTCAGGAAAGGCTTTAATGGGCATACATTTTTATCTCTCAAACTCTGTACCCGCATGGATTCTAAGCCCAAAACCCCAAACCGGATAAAGCAGCTACCAGATGCACATTACAAATTACAGATTCCAAATTACAGATACATCCTCTGCTACAAAAGACCAGTGGGCTTGCAGTCACAGGGCTAGGCCTTGTTATTCCTGTCACCAAGTGACTACGTGACTCTCACTGAATTCACTAAAAGCTGAATTCCTCTTTCCAAAAAGTGGTATGAAGAAGTTTGTGCACATAGTTCACACATACAGACCTATACACGCACGAACATGGTTATTTGCAAAGCATCTTTGCACAGAATCCTCTCTTGCAACTTCACAGCTTAACTGAGCATGTGTGTGCAAAGGCCTAAGCCTAATATTGAGTTTGTCTTAATGATCCCCTACCTTATTCTTTGAGGTAGGCCTTGCAATTTGACTCATACTGAGAGGACTGGTCTAGCTCGTTAGCCACGCAGCTTTGGGCTCCCATCTTCACCTTCTGAGCACTAGGATTACAGGCAGACTGCTACACTGGCCCAACATGTACGTGAGTTCTGGAGAGCCAAACTCTGTTACCCAACCTGTACAACAAGCATTTTCCCCAGAACCACTTCCAGAAAGTTGTCTGTATAATGATATCCCTGTTCACTTAAGCAGAAGCAGACCAACACCAGAAGGGCTTTCAAGTACTTTATAGAGTAGACAATCCCTCCACCCTCAGAGTCATTTTGCCGCTGTCCTAAGTATAATTTTATACAATAAGAAGTATTAAAACGTAGATCTTACAACTGAGTTAGTTTTGTTGTTTTTACAGATATCACCTCTGTAAGCCTTTAGCTTACAAAGTGATGTAGGCTAAGAAGCTAGAAAACGACAGAGCTCCCTGCTGATCTGAGAAGAAGAAATACAGAAATAAATGCATCTTTTACCTCCATCTGCAGAGCTTCTGCCAATCCTCTTATGGCAAACTTGGATGAAGAGTAGGCCGTGAAACCAAACAGTCCCAGCTGTCCTGCCTGAGAGGACACAAACACGATCCTGCCCACCCGTCGCTCCTTCATGGTGGTGATTACTGCCCTGCTGGGGTACACGCTGCCCAGGTAATTTATGCTCATTAATTTCTGCAAGAAACAAAGAGGCCAGATGAGGTGGGATGAACAGGGACAAAAGCCTAAGCCCTGCTAAGGGGAGTTTGTCTCTTCCCAGGACTAACTTATTTAGGAGAGACCTAGGGTAGTTTGCATATATATTTGTAGGCATGGTTCCTATTTGGTTTAACAGTTTGGAAGGATTAGGTAGGGGGGCCTTGTCGGAGAAGGTGTGTTCCTGGGGGTATGCTGAGGTTTCAAAAGTCCACAGTAGGCCCAGTGTCTGTCTGTGTTCTTGTTCTCTCTCTTTCTCTCTTTCTTTCTCTCTCTCTCTCTCTCTCTCTCTCTCTCTCTCTCTCTCTCTCTCTCTCTCTCTCTCCCTCTCTCCCTCCCTCCCTCCCTCCCTCCCTCCCTCCCTCCCTCCCTCCCTCCTTCCCTCCTCCCTTGCCTGTGGGCCAGGACATTGAGCTCTCAGCTACTGCTCTAGCATTATGCCTGTCTGCTTCCCACTATTATGATAATGGACTGAGCCTCTGAACCTGTAAGCAAGCTCCAATTAAATGCTTTCCTTTATAAGAGTTGCATTGGTCAGTGTCTCTTCACAGCAATAGAATAGCAACTAAAAAAATAAATAAATAAAAATAAAAAAATAAAAAAAGCCCAGGGGACTGGGAGCCAGGGTGCAGCAGATTTGCTGAATATTGTACGGGGAAGTGAACGAATGTAGTAGATACTGACACTCAGGACCTAGCCTCTGGAGACTAGTTTGAAGACAATTCTCAGAGTGACAGCAGTTCCATCTTTGATACAAATGTCAAAATTAGGGCTAGGCATAAGGCTGAGTTAGAAAAGTCCTTTGTGTGCAAGCACATGGACTTGAGTTTGGATCCCCAGCACCACGCAAAAACTCTGCTGGGCATCAGGGCACACACCTCTAACCCAGGCACCGGGAGCAGGAAGGCAGAAACAGGCAGATCCCAGCAGCTTACTGGACAGTCTCAGCCAGTGTAACCAAAATAGTGACATCTAGGTTTAATGAGAGATTCTGCCTCAAAAATAAGGTGGAGGGAGGGAGGGAGAGGGAGAGGGAGAGGGAGAGGGAGAGGGAGAGGGAGAGGGAGAGGGAGAGGGAGAGGGAGAGGGAGAGGGAGAGGGAGAGGGAGAGGGAGAACGAGAACAAACAGCCAACATTAACCTCTGCTCCAACCATGCACATACACAAATGGTCAAAATTAGTGTTCTACTAGAAAAGTATTTACTGTAGGTAACGCATTATAACGATAGTTTATGTGTATAGGGTTTTGCCTTAAAATATTTCTGTGTACCATGTGTGTACAGTGCCCAGAGGCCAGAATGGGGCGCTGGATCTTCTGAACTGGAATTAAAGACAGTTGTAAGATGCTGGCGACTAAACCTGGGTCCTCTGCCAGAGTGGCCAGGACATTTTATCCCTAAGCTATCTTTTTAAGTCCTTATAGGTAATAATTCTTAAAGGGTTATAGGAGAAAGCTTCAAAATATTTCTTCTGGCCTATTAGCTCTAAGCTAGACAAGGACTATACAGAGAATGTGGTACTAGTTAACAGTAGAGCTGTGCCTTCATGCCACTACCCACTCCTGATCTTGTGAGACTTTTCTCAGCTGGCCATTTCCTCAGGTGAAAATGGGGTTAATCTCAGCATTACCTCAGGATGCTTCAGGGATTACATGGGAAAACACAAGCTAAGTACAAGCACAGAACCTGCTGCCCTGCACAGTAAGAACTCAGTATTTGCTGGAAAGTACCCGCAGAGACAGTCCCAGCTTCTCATCCCAGAACTCTTGAAGCCCACGTTCACCCTGAGAACCGGAAGGCCACACAGTGACGGGTTTATATACCGGAAGGCTATTCTCCTTACCCTGAGAAGCTACCCAGCCCCGTCAGAGCATACACGCAACCATGATGACAGTGCGGCAGAATACTAAGAAACTTTAAGGAAAGAGAACTGAAAACACAGGAGTGAGGGGAAAAATTTATGCTATGAGTTTTCAAAAAGTAGAAGACAGGATATGTGCAGATAGTAATTCTTACCACTCTATTTTGTAAAAGCAAAGAAAACTGAAAATATTGTGTTTGGAAGCCAGGATTCTTGCTTGTTTTTTGT
Organism: Mus caroli; assembly: GCF_978045245.1. Taxonomy (NCBI): domain Eukaryota; kingdom Metazoa; phylum Chordata; class Mammalia; order Rodentia; family Muridae; genus Mus; species Mus caroli. The sequence continues at coordinate 103,622,945 of NW_028227256.1, forward strand.
TTTTGTTTTCCCCTGGAATGTTTTAATGTCACTGTCTTGTTTTAGCCTTTAAAACTTTGATTTTTATTATGTGCATTTGAGTGTCTTGCATGCATATATGTGTGTGCCTGGTTGGCACTGGATCCTTTGGTACTGGAATTACAGATGTGACCTTTCCGAGTGTTGGGGACTGAACCTCAGTCCTGCAGGAGCAGCAAGCACTGTTAGCCGCTGAGCCATCTCTCCAGCCCCTCATGACACTGCTTTAGTAGTAAGAACTCCAAAAAGGATACGCGAAAGAACAAAACTCCATGCTTACCCCAGTTCTTTTTAGATAACTCAATAAAAAACCAGTAAGGAGTACATTTGTCTATCTGTTTTGGAGATAGAGTTTCATATTGTATCTCATGATGACCTGAAACTCACTTCATAGCTCAGGCTGGCCTCAAACTTAACCTTATTCTCCTGCCTCAGTTTCCCAAGAGCTGGGATTATGCACATGAGCCACTTCATCCAGCTGAGAGCCTCAAGAGACACAACAGAGGGAAAGGAAAAGCAACAACAGTTTAAAGCTGGAGAACACACTACAAGCTGTAACACACTTGGCAAGATATAGAAACCTAAGTGTTGACTGGTGATAGGGAAACTAAAAGACAGGGTTGTGCATCACAACCTCCAAGGGCTCAAATGATACCTGGAGCTTCTGGGCTGGGCTGGGTGGGTAAGAACGGTACAAATATTCAGGGGTGATAAGCAGGCAGTCTCCTCACACAATGGGACTGTTACCAAGTCAGAAAAACAAAGCAGCGGTGTACACTTCAGTGTGAAGGAACCTTTAGGGCATTCAGCATGTGAAAAAGCCAGACACAGGAGGGCACGCTGCACACGACTCTATTATTCAGCAAGACAGACACAGATTAGGGGTAGCCATTGGCTAGAATAGGGGTTTGGGGTAATGAGATATACTGACTAAAGTATAGGGTATTCTTTTGGAGAGATGAAAATGTTTTAGAATTAGATAGTTACACAACATCACAATTTGCTAAGTGCCTCTGAATTATTCACTGTAAAACAAACAATTCTACCAGGTGTAGTGACACTAGGCACGGTGATAGAGACCTGTGATCCCAGTGCTTAGGAAGCTGAGGTAGAAGGCTGGGCCAGCGTGGTGTGCATAGTGACAGGGTGTCTCAGACAAACTTAGACACTCAGGTCCTACCATTCTGCCTTTTACCACCCTCTGATCCTCCTGTAGGCCTTGTGTGTATCTCTGAGTATATGGTGTTGACTACAGCCTGTGAGAAGATAGTTCTGAGACTGGTCCAGCAGTCGCACTTTCTATAAGATAGGAGAGCAGTTTAACTTCAGAGTCCCTATCACCCTGGTGAAAGAGGACACTAAAGACAAGAATGACGTATTGCCAAGGTCAAAACGCCTTGCACTTAAGAGTTCACATCTAATGAACATTTCCTCAGGGTTGAAGTACATTAGTAGCTGAGTTCTTGGCTTGGCAGGCCTGTTTTAAAATAGAAGACATCATCTTGACGCCACTGTGACTCACCTCAAAACTACTAACTTCAAGCTCTTCAAACTTTCCTGACAGAGAGGTGCCTGCACAGTTGACCAGCATGTCCACAGGACCCAGCTTCTCTTGTGCCTGGAGGAATATTCCAGAACATTACATTATCATTCCAAACACTACATCAGAGAATGGAGATTCATCATGCAGAAAGACAAGGTCCATAAAGTCCATGGAACTACTAAGCCTATAGAGAAGAGCTGTCAACTCCTGGCGAGAACCAAGCAGAGTCAGGCAGTGAACTGAAATGGCTCCTCCTCGTACCTGCTTTATGACATTCTCCACTTGGTTATAGTCTTGAGACACATCAACTGAGATACACAGCACCACCTGTTCAAAAGAAGAAAACAGGAGGAATGGGATCAGGACCTGTGAGACAGCTCCTCACCAGGTAAGGGTGATCATCACCTGGGACTCACATGGTGGAAGGACAGAATGACATCTTCGGGTTATTTTAACAACACACATGGTCTTGAACTTCTGTCTAGAATAACTTGGGCTCACAGCTCTCCTCCGGTTTCAGCCTTCCACATACTGAGATTACTAAGATTACAAGCACAGGCCAAAATGTTGGTCTATCAAAACTATTTGTAAAGGTATTTTTTAAAAAAAATAAGACCAAGTCTTTCTAATAATGCAGACCAATTTAGCCACGTATACCTACGAAGTGTTTCATTTCTGACCCCAGGATGGGGGAATGGAGGTACATATTTTACATACCAAAGCAGATCTGGCTTCCAGGTTCTCCTAGCATCCCTCAGTCCCTACCTGGCATACCCTGCCCCAAACCTCCTCTCTTCCCTCTCTGTGTGTGCAGCTTCTCTTTCTCTCTCCCTCCCCTCCTGACCCCCCCCTCCCTTTTCCTTATGGCAACTTCCCTGGCCTTGGTCCTCAGGGCCAGTGAACTCACCCACCTGAGAGCAGCTTCCCAATAAACCAGCTTTTAATCTAATCTAATCTGGCTTAAATTGGCTCATTTCACCGGTGGTGGAAAAATAGCCTATCAGATGTCACTGAACTGGAGTGAAGTTGAGTCCCCAGTTCGAAGGACCTGGTATTTCCTGGCCATCTGGGAACCGATCTGTTCTTCTAGCCCTCTCCACTGAAATACATCATTTCTTCTGATTCTGTGGCTACCCATCCCCAGCTATTTCCTATCTGGGTTTAGGATCCTTGGAGCTTTCTCTGCTGAGTCACAGCTATGTTAGAGTTCGCCCCATCTGAACAAAGACCAGGTCTTTGTTTTGGGGGAACCTTTGATACAGACATGCCCTATCTGAGGTTACTACACTTCTGCATAAACCATTTGATCTCAGACTATGAATTGGGATGGCAATTCAATAGTGTTGGGATCTCCAGTGAACACTGGGATGATGGGTGCCATGGGATCTAAAAAAAAATTTATTCAAATTGATCTGAATTCCCTGTGTCCAGCTTTTTTGAGGCTGTGTTCTCCCACTCTCCCTTCACCACACTGAGCACAGGGCTCCAGGTGCCACCTAGCCCAGTCTTTCTGCCTCCCATCCCTCCCCTCCTCCTTCCTGTGACAGCAGCAGCAGCAGCACTGATTACAACAGTGATGGTGAACTAACAATGTACACACACTGGGTAAACAGCACAACTGGTCACCACCTTGACTTTGGAATAAAGAGGGTTGAATTATGGCTTCACCACCATCTTTAAGGGCATCACTAACGTCATGTTGAGAACTGACGCAGTTAATTATTTAAGCTTTATGTAGCCTCCTGTTTTATGTTTGCGAGGTGTACAGATAACTAGAAACAGACATAGATCGACTAAAGCAGATATGCTTAGTAGGTACCGGCCTCAAACCTGTCAGAGACCTGATGAATATGACATTTAAAATCTTAAACTTAATGTTTACAATGATAGAGACTCCCAAATCCTAGTAGTGACACCCCCAAGGTCTCCAAGAAGATGCAGACACAACAGGAAAGGACTCCATCTGAATTGTACAGTAACCATTGAAAAAGGCTGCCCTATTGCCTAAGCTGCTGAGGTCTGACCTGAACTGTGTACAAACAGGGACGCCAGACATGTCTCATGTTGGCTAAGTCAAAGCAAGGTCAGTTTCGCAAGTTTCTTCTCCACAGGAAGGCCTTTCAGATTTGTTGGGCCTGGCAGCCTAAGATTAATTCTGCCCTGGACCTGTGTCCTCAACAAAGCCATTGATATAAAAGGAACCTAGTGGTGTAACTGGGTAATGGGTAAGTCTGTCATTCTAATTGTCACATAGGACATTTAGATGTATCATTCTCAGGTTTAAATCAAGTGATCAACCGTCCGTGTCTCATGGTAAATCAGTGGATAGGAAAAGTTTACGTAAGATCTGAGGATATAAAGGCTTCTAAGAAACTGTCTGAAGGTCTAGGAAGGGGTTTTGAAGTGGATAAATGAAGTTGTAAAGGATTTATCTTTTTGTAAACTTAAAAAGATTCTTGTAAGCTTCAGGGAATCCACTCAAATCCACCTTCCACAGCCAAATGGACTCCAGATAAGTACGGTCAATTAACAGCCTGCTTCCTTCCCCACTTGCCCATTCCTGAGGGTGGGATCTATTTCCCTATCCCTGGTCCTGCCCCCACCCCACCGCTTCTCCAATTTCCACGACCATGAGCCTAAGAGTTTCAAATTTTTAACCCTCAGAAAGGTTTTCTCCCTAAACTTTATCTTCTGTCTCCAACATCCAGGTGTTCTCTCAGAATCTGCATCCACAACAGCTCCAAAACAGTTACTCTGCCCCAGCCTCACAGACTGTTTCAACTGGGCCTACACACTCCTAGCCCAGGATGGTCCCACAGCCTGGGCGGCAGTGAGACAACCAGCTCTTCCTGGACTTGCCCCACATTCCAGCATTTTCCCACATTCAAAACTGCACCCCAGTGTCAGCAGGAAGCAGTCATGTATGATTATGGAGTCTCTTACTCTTTTATAAGCAACAAAAGACTGAGATGTTTGGTTCTGGACCCTGGTCAAGAGACTGAGGTGCGTATTTTACACACCACAGCAGACCTGGCCTCTAGGTTCTCCCAGCATCCCTCAGTCCCTACCTGACATACCCTGCCCCCAACCTTGAATTTTTCAACCCAGGGGCTGGGCTGCCACAACTGCTGAGCCTCCAGAGGCTCCTCTCTATATAATCTAGACATTTTGCATGCTCTCTCCCCTTCTCCTTCTCCCGCTCTGGGTGCATGCCCCTTCTCTCTTCCTCCCCTCCCCCACCTCCCCATGGCTACTTCCCTGGCCTCAGTCTTTGGGGCCAGTGAACTCACCCACCAGAGGGAGAGCAGCTTCCCAATAAACTTGCCTTTAATACACTCTAATCTGGCTTAAATGGGGCTCATTTCACTGGCAGTCAAAAAACAGCCTATCACAAAGCAGAATGCCTACATGGGGTGGTGGCAAGAGACATGGTGATGGGTGCCAGAGCAAACAGGCAGGCATCTGGAATGTCTCGTACAAAAATTTGTATTCCCAATGACAACATGTTAAAGCGTTAGTACATTGGCATTATTGGAAGGCAGTGAAACCTTTAAAAGGCAGGGCATAATAAAGAGAATTTAGGTCCCTAAGGTATGCCATTTAAGGACACAGAAGATACTGAGGAAAGTTCCCCAACCCCCGCCCCCATTTCCCAGAGTTGAGCAACTTTGCTTTCCCTTGTTAAAGGCCCCAAAGCAACAGAATCATTTTGATCATGTGCACAAAGAAAAGCTGCCATGACAACAACCATCAATAAACACAAAAATATGGGAGCAAATTAAATAGCTATCAATGACAGAACAGGTAAGTGAAAGTATTTTATACATACAACTACATGATATATATCAATAATAAACTTAAGTGAATGTAGGAAAATGGCATACGCCTATTGTAATCCTGTTAACAAGCTGAGACAGGAGAATCATTTGAGTCCCATGTAGGGGGTTAGTCTGATGTTGCTTGTATTCTAATGTTAATACTGCTAGTTCCTCAAGACCTGGTTTCCCCAGAGAGAAGAGTCCACACATAGACCCAAGTGATGCTATGTGACCTTATCCCCAAGTTATTTCTGATTGGTAAATAAAGATGCTGACAGCCAACAGCTGGGCAGAAGAGACATAGGTGGAGTTTAGGGTTCCAGGGCTTGGGGACTGGAGGAGAACTTTTGATGGGGAGAAGGGCAGGAGAAAGAGAAAGACACCATGGGTTAGGAGTCAAGAAAACAGCTATGAGGCTGGCCAACTGGAGCTAGGAGCAGCCCAGATAAAACACAGTAAGTAATAACTCAGGGTTATCAATAGGAAAGTAGAGTCTAATAGTAGGGAGGACAGATATCTGCCCAGCTCTTGTGTTGTTTAAAGCTTATTATAAATAATAAAAGTGTGTCTTTTATCTGGGAACTGAATGATCAAAGGCAGGGTAGAAACCCCAGGTTTCTATTAAAACTTTCTAAAACAGTCCTGGGATTTGAGTCTAGCTGGACAGCACACCCATAGAAAGAATATTAAAAAAAAAAAAAGAAAGAAAGAAAGAAAGAAAAAAAATAAATAAAATAAAGAAAAGACCACATGAGCTATTTTATTCAGCAACACAGATGAATTTTAAAAATAATATAGATTGAAGAAATAAGGTTGCAGAACACTGCATAAGAATGTCCATCAGGGGCTGGTGAGATGGCTCAGACTGCCCTTCCAAAGGTCAGTTTGAGTTCATCCCAGCAACCACATGGTGGCTCACAACCATCAGTAACAAGATCTTACTCCCTCTTCTGGAGTGTCTGAAGACAGCTAGTGTACTTACATATAATAAATAGATAAATCTTTAAAAAAAAAAAAGAGTGTCCATCAGTCTATCAAATTATACAGGTTATTAGTACTTGGCTAGGAGAGGCAGGGCAGGAATGGGTGTGGCTGCTAATGGCAGTCTGGAGACTTCAGGGTTGGGATGATTTCCAAATTGATTGTGATTATGGTTGCACAACGTTGTGAAAACTCAGGAAGTGGGTGTCTTAAACCTAAGTACATACTGTGCGAGGTCTCATTAAGGCAGTTCAGAAACACAGGAATGATGCCAAAGCTCAAAAAGATACAGAAAACACACAAAAACACACACACACACACACAATTTAGGTGCTAAGATGACTAGCTGGCAAGGTGCTAGCGTAAGGAGGCCCCTGTGTTTAGATCCCAAGCAAGGATAGCTTCAGGCTCACCAAAAGAGTCTATTTCAAAAAAAAAAAAATACTATGGAGAGATTACAGAAGACACCCAATGTCGGTCCGTGGCTTCTCGAGCATGTGCATGTACGTACGTGCATACATATCTGTACTGTTGTACACACGGGTGCACACACATACTCATACAAAATACTATACACACTTCCAGAGATGGTAAAATCTTAAAGAAAAGCAAAGAATGAATGAACACCAACATCAGAGTGGGGTTTAAGGTGGCCTCTGAGAACAGAGGCTGGTACTGAGCCCAAAGGCAGGAGAGAGGGTTCAGAAAGTCCTTTAACTTCCATTCCTTTAGATCAGATGATGGGTCTGTAGTAGTTAACCAGTCATTGAGTTGCACATTAAAATATACATTACATTGTCTGTATCATTTTAGTATCCCAAATCATACAACATCTTTTCAAACACCCTTTTCATCTAAGTCGTTGTGTAAACTGTTTGCACAATTGCCATGAAACCATTTTCTCACACAGAGCTGCTTGGCTATTTTCAGGTATGTGTGATAGTCCATACCTTCTGGTTTCTGTACAGAGACCTGAATTCTAGTCATTTCAAATAATTTCATCTTTTAGAAAGCGGCCTAAAATGTATTTTAATTGGGAAAAACCATAAATGCCTTCAGTGATCCAGTTGCAGTGGAAATAACATCTTTCCTCCCCTTTAAACAACTGTGTATCAGGAAAGAAGATTCGTCCTTCGGCCCCACTTTACCTGTTTGTCGTTAATAGAGTGCTTTTCAATTTCTTTCTTCGCCTGCAGTAGCTTGTCCTAAAAGCAATACAGAAAAAACTATGTCTGTCTGCACTTCTTAAAAAGAAAAGAAAAAGCAACATTTGAACAGACACTGCATTCTATAAATCAGAACCGTGGGTTTGAGGAAGAAAGAGGCAAAACACGTAAGAGCCCAGGTAAGTCACAGCAGGGTTTATTTAAGTCCATTGCAGAGAATGGGAAGAAGAAAGCAAGCTCAAATACCTCTTAGCAGCACTCATGTTGCTGGTCGGCCTGTCCATGCCAACAGACATTTCCATTCCCACCACTGAGCAGGGACACAGCATAAGCACATGACCGACCACAAATGCTCTGGAAGGCTAAAGGCATGAGGCTGACTCCACACCAGGAGGGATTTATTAGATAATATCAGCAGTTTACTCCTCTCAATACAACCTCAAGTAAAAAAATCATTCACCTCTTACAAAGAGGAGAAAGAAAAATCTACATCTGGCTACTTTCAAAAATACATCTCAGACCTACAAACCTACCCAGATAATTGCAAACTTTTCCTATGTCCTCCATTTTGTTTTGCTTATTCTCATAAAAACAGATGCGTTTACAGAACTTTAATTTTTCATAAATTTAAATAAAATTTGAGAACTGTAGAAGAACAAAGAAGGTCCCAGCATGCATGGCACTCTGAGTTCAATCCCTAGAAAGGCTAAAACCAAGCCTGGAGGAACCTAGGTATCTGGCAAGGATATCCTCTGCTACAGAATTCCAGGCTAGCCCATGATACTCGAGACCTTGTCTCAGAGGGGTGGGGGTGGGCCAGTAGGTATCTTCAAAGAACAAGTTGAATTTACAAATATGAACGCCCATGACAAAATAGTACAATGCCATCGCATGATGGGAAATGAATACGAGACTGCAATGAAAAGTTACATGAAAAAACTAAACAACATCTTCAGGCCAGAAAGCTCTCTGGATACTCACTCCAACACGGCCCTGCATGAGTTCCTACTCACTAGCTGTGATGCCAGCCCAAAGCCCAAATATGGCCCTGCAAGTTCCTGCCAGCTGTGACACCAGCCCCCCCACCCCCAATCACTCACTGTCAAATTCTAGCCCTGCTAAAAACTCAAAAGTGGCCTTTTCCTAAATTTGTGCTTCTGTTCATGTACAGTGACTTTAAAGTGTGTACAACCAAGCCATAATTTCTTTTTCTTTTTTCTTTTTTGGTTTTTCAAGACAGGGTTTCTCTGTATAGCCCTGGCTGTCCTGGAACTCACTTTGTAGACCAGGCTGGCCTCGCACTCAGAAATCTGCCTGCCTCTGCCTCCCAAGTGCTGGGATTAAAGGTGTGCACCACCACACCTGGCTGTATAATTTCTTTTAAAAACCAACCAGTACCCCGGAGCTCTTGTCTCTAGCTGCATATGTATCAAAAGATGGCCTAGTCGGCCATCACTGGAAAGAGAGGCCCATTGGACTTGCAAACTTTATATGCCCCAGTACAGGGGAACGCCAGGGCCAAAAAGTGGGAGTGGGTGGGTAGGGGAGTGGAGGGGGGGGAGTGTATTGGGGACTTTTTGGATAGTATTGGAAATGTAAATGAGGAAAATACCTAATTAAAAAAAAACCATTAAGGAAATGATGGATATTTTAACCTAATTCTGGATCATTATTGTTATGTATTTTCTCCAGAGATCCTTTCTATCCTGTCTTCTCCACTAGCCCCTTTTCAACTAACCACTCTGTGTAGACAGTTAACCCCTTAAGCACATCTCATTTCTTTCTCTTCCCTGTCCCTGAATTACAGGGTCTCATAAAAGTCAGGCTAGATTCTCCTTTGCTGTATAGCAGGGGAAGACTTTGAACTTCTGATCCTTCTGCGTCCACCTCCCTAAGGCTAGGGTTCTCATGCACCTCCTTGGAGTACTATGTGGATTTGATTCATTCACCTTGGGTAAGTGCTGAGCCCACTGAGCACACCTCAAGCCCCTCTTCTTTCATTTCATCACTCAACTGAGTATCTATCTGCTCCACAGCAAGCAAGGCAGACCTTTTGACCAAGAAGCCGGGGTCTCTGCTCCAGACCCTGAAGAGGAACAAGGGGCATCTTCAGTCACAGCTTCATGCTCCGAAAGCAATTCTGGCAAGACGGCAGACCCCAATACAATGAAAAACAGACCCCTGATTGCTTACAACAGGAAAAACTACTTTGCTACACATACTGGAAAGAATGAAAACTCTCCTGGGGCATAGGGACTCTGCCAAAGATGCCTTTCATGTCATCAGCAAGTTACAGAGAAAAATGACAGATAAGGCACCTCATTCCCACACGGCTGTGAGCACCAAGACCAGTCTCTTGGACTTCCCGAATTAGTGAGTTTGTCATGAGGAGTCTAGAGCGCTTACCTCATTTCGTGCAACCAGAGTTATAAATGCTCCTTGTTTGTAGCACTCGATAGCAATGCACTTCCCAATGCCACTGGAGCCTCCCGTGACCTACGGAGAACATCAGGAAGACTATCTTAGACCGTCTTAGCACTTGCCATGTCTCCTCTGTACAGAGACTTCTTGAAATATTTGTGTTGGGAGTAGTAAGGGTGTAGCTCAGTGCAGGTGCTTGCCTAGGATTCATGAGGCCCCACGTTGGATCTCCAGTACCGCATAGGGCTATGACATAATTCTGAGTTTTAAATATTCCCCAGGAGCGTGTCTGCAGGGGATGAGGAGGTCAAGGTTGAAGTCGTTCAATCTCACGGACAGTTTCATGGTATTGGCTAGGACTACATGGGGCTGTCTCAGGAACAAAACGTCTCCAAGAACCACAACCTTCTCATACCAGATTTGTCACTTGGAATGCAGTGTAACCATCAAAGATTACACTCTCAGCAGAGCCTCCTAGCCTTGACCGTTTTTGTTTTTTTTTCCCTTCCCCAGTGCTGAGCTATAAACTGTTCATCTAAAATCGTTTCAGGTCACCAAAGGGAACGTGCCCTACAATTTTAGCTAAGAAATAATACATTAGTGCTGCTGACTACAAACACAAAGGAATCTCATTTCCTTCCAGCACATCTATGTAAGTCTAAGTCTATGTAAAAACGTGTTAGAGAGTTAAGGATGTAGGTTGGCGGTAGAGATCTCTCACCTAGCACAGGCATGGGCCTTGGGCTTGATCTTGTATGTATGTATGTGTGTGTGTGTGTGAGAGAGAGAGAGAGAGAATATATGTTGTCAACGTTGAAAACTAAAAGGCTTCACAATACTGTATTTAAAGAGCTCCATCCAGGCCAGGCATAGTAGTGATGGCATACACCTTAATATTAGAACTCAGGAGGCAGAAGCAGGCTATCTGTCTGAATCCTAGCTATTCTAATCCACACAGTAAATTCCAAGCCAGCATGGCTATACAGTGAGACCCTGTATCAAAAGCAAAACAAAAATCGCTCCTGTCAAAACCTAGCCCTTTTCCAGTCAGACATTTGGATTACTTTGAATATTTTATTACTCTAAAGCCATGCAGAAAGAACATCTCCCACACTGTAATGTTCATATCGCCATGAAACCCTCCAAGCATAGATGTGTCTCTCTGTGTTCTTGAGATTATGTCACTTCCCTGTAGTCTCACCTTGGTTCTAATGGAGAGGTTAACTTGGGAGATCATTAACCAGATGTCTACTGAGGATGACTATAGAAGGATATATGTTGCCTTGGCTGAACGTTATCTCTGTGGCTTCTGATATCAGGCTATCTTACGGGCTGCTCTGGTTTCTGAACTTTTACTCTTCATAGTACCTGGCAGAGCCTCTAAAACATTTGCTCACATGCTTTATAATGCTGCCTTAAGCTGTTTCTCTTCCTCGGATCACACATCACCCCACACAGTTCCCCCAAGCCCTATGGGAACCTTTCCTGAACCCATCAGTCAGTCCTCCTGGTTGGTCACCATGTAGTCTGTACTCACTTTGGATGTATCTTGGCTCCCTGGCTGAACTCATGGTTCCTATGGACCAACACCAAGCCAGCCTGTCTCACTCATCACAGACCATACCAGCCCCCTGCACAAGCAGGCACTAAATAAATACTTTCCTCACTTTGCAGAATGTTCTCCTATATCATTTCCATGAAAACAAAAATCCAAAACAAAACAAAACGTCAAAGCTTACAAATAAAAGTCTCCCTATTTCTTGTTCAGTAAGCTGATGGAGGTAGGAATGAGGTTACTGAGACATCTTTTATGCTCCGATGTATTATGTGAACAAAAGCCGGGGGGGTTCAGGAAAGCAAACAGTGTCACTTTCTCACAATGGGAGTGAGACCTGGTTTTCAGATTAACGTGCATTCAAAAGGATCTAGCCAATGCAGCTAAGTCTTGATTGGCATATAAGAATACAGTTAGGCTAATTCTGGAATATGTTCTTCTAAGAACTGGCGTGGGCTTTTCACAATGGCCGAGAAAACGTTAAACGTATACTATATCTAAACAGAGGGCTCAAAGATAACCATTTACTTCCCCTTCCTTGACCACTCCTTGTTACTGATCACTACAAATACCATTTAAACGATACTGTCTCTTTAAGCACAGCATACAGCCTCTACTAAGGGCACCAGCAACTTTCCTGCTGCTTGGAGCACTACTCTCAGTCATCCAAAAGGAGGGACACTGAAACAAACAACCATCTACTGGGTGAGAAAGACCAGCAAAGCTTTGCTGCTGTGATCAGACACCACAGCACCAGCGTATGTTCACTGCTCTAAAAACGAAGAGTTTGGCTCACTCTCCTGATCCCAGATCACAACTAGATCACATTTTACTCTTCAGATATTAAAAAAGGCAGATAGGAGCTGGGCGTGGTAGCGCACGCTTTTAATCCCAGCACTCGGGAGGCAGAGGCAGTCGGATCTCTGAGTTCGAGGCCAGCCTGGTCTACAGAGTGAGTTCTAGGACAGCCAGGGCTACACAGAGAAACCTTGTCTTGAAAAACCAAAAAAAAAAAAAAAAAGGCAGATAGGGACTCCATATGAATAAGTCATGCTATGTTGTTTATACCAGTATACATACATACATGCATAGTGGTAATTATTTTTATTGTATTAAAGCAGGATCCTGGGAGGGCTGGGAAGTGAGTGTTTTGGAGTGCATTATGTAAAGTTCCCAAAGAATCAATAAAAATATGTTGGGAAAAAGAATGCGTCTATTGAAACAGCCCTCACCTCCCCTGTGAAAGAGCCAGGGACTGGGAACACAAGAACAAGTACCAAGGGTAGTTATGAGTACCTTGTAGATGTTGAATTAGTTTTCATTCTGACTTTATTTCTCCCCCCTTGCCCCACTGCTGAGCTATACAAGCACAAGTTGATTCAGCTTTGTGTATGTAGGTACACCTGTGCAGAAGCTAACAGTCAGTGTCTGGCATTTCAGTCACCCTGCACCTTAATTTTTGCGACAAGGCTTCTCCCTGAACCTGAAGATCACTCGTGCGTCTAGGCAAGCTAGCCAGCGCCAGCGAGCTCCAGGGATCCACAGGTTGTGGCCCCAGTGCTGAAGTTAGAGGCATAGGCCCAGTGAGCATGTGGGTGCTAGGGACCCTAACTCTGGGCATGATGCACGGCAAGCACTTTACCAACTGAGCCATTTCCCCATCCCGAAAGTTCAACTGTTTTAGTCACGATTTTGTGGGTGTAAAACTTTAACAACTTGGCATGATTGTAAACTTTGGATTTTTCTTTCTAATAACTCTTCCCACATCATGCATAGCAGCAGCTGGGAATAAATCAGTAATTTTACAAAAGACAAATTAATGGAAACACATGTTGTCATCCACAAATTCTTGTCTGGGATAAATCATACTAAGATAACCACTCTATCCTGTAACAACGCAGTGGGGACTCACTTGGATGCACTCGTGTAAGTCACCTAAGGGCACCAAGGAGATGCGCGCTGCCGGTTTGGGTACTAGCTGTCCTTATTCGCAACTCCTCGCCTCGGGTTTTGGGTCTATATAGGACACCGAGGAGAAATGCCAGAGTTGAGGCTCTGAGCTGTGGGGGCGGGGTGGAGGCATAGCCAAGCCTGCACACAGGAACCTGCGAGCTTCCGGACATTAACAAACCAAACCACTCATATCTCCTTCCATCTTAAGCTTCAAATCAAGCTGGTGAGTTCATCCTTCTGAGGCCAGAAAGGATTGCACTTGAGCAGTACTCAGCAGACCCTGGCTGAGTTCAGAGACAAGCCTGGTGGCCAAACCTGCCAGGCCACCCCTCAGGTGTATCACTTCCTAGAACCCTCTGGGGGCTCTTTGTCACTTGCACATGACACCCTACAGTCTCAGCTGCCTGGGCCAGCCCCAGAGGCCCAGACCCCCTCCTTGCTGTGGGCTCCTTAGGATTCCCTGGCTGTAGCTACTCCCATCCGGTTTGCGCCCTTATCCTGCTAGTCACCGACTGCCGTGTCCTTGGCAAAGTTTCTCAGTCTCTCTGTTGACTCATTGGGGAAACTGAAGATCCAAACAGTAGCAGACAGGGATGCTCCGGGGATCAGCGAGCAGCAGAGCCCCTGAGTCCTGGAAACTCGGCTGGCGCCTTCCCCACGACACTGCCCTGTACCCCGGCGCCTTGGAGGGCGGGTTCCTGAGGTCCGACAGGGCAGGGCAATACCGGGGCTAAGGCAGCAGGTAACCCGCCCCACTCAACCGTTCCTTTCCGGGACCGTGGTCTCGGTGGCCCAAGCCGGCCAAGCAGTCCTAGCAGTCCTGGGCAAGCTCAGCAACAGGAGGCCACTCACCACTACGTGCGCGCCGGGCAGCGCTAGGGGCTTAGGGCTGATGAGCGGCGACACCATGTAGAGGAGCAGCACGAAGGCCACGAGGCCGGCGGCGGCCAACAGCAACATCTCTGCCCGAACGACTACTGGGAGATCACGTGCACCAGCAGCCGGGAGTGTTTGGGTTTGCGAGCGAGGGCGGGACGGCGGCGAAGGGAAGAGGAGGAGCCTGGGCGGGGCGGTCTCCGCTGTCGGACTAGCTCTTGGGCCCGCGCCCCTTCAGCTTCGGGCTGCGGCTGCGCAGGGTGTGCGTGCGTAGGCTCCGGGTACTTGGCCTCCCCGTTGGCCCGCCCGCCAACGTCGTGGGAGGCTTGCAAACGGTGGTTTTTGGATCCACGGATTTTGTTCTGTGCCTAAGTCCTGGTATTCCTCTTTGAAATCACAGATTCCAGTTCGTGTATTTCTGGCACACTCAGAAAATGGTCACCGCTCCCTTTCGCTTTGAGCGTTGACTTGGATTTCTGATAATTGAATTTCGCTGAAAACTGTACATACATCCTGTAACCAAAGCAGATGCAAACGCGGGGGCGCGGGGAGCCACCGTTGCAGAGATTTAATTCCAACATCTGATCCACCGACTTAAAGTAGTTTTAGTGTCTAAACTATCGCCGCAGTCTTTTGTAGCCCTACACAGAAACCCTATAGTCATTAACAGTCACAGTTCAGTTCCTCTTTTTTTTGTTTGTTTTTTCGAGACGGGGTTTCTCTGTATAGCCCTGGCTGTCCTGGAACTCACTTTGTAGACCAGGCTGGCCTCAAACTCAGAAATCCGCCTGCCTGTGCCTCCCTAGTGCGGATTAAACGCTTGCGCCACAACGCCCGGCTCATTTTCTCTTAAATGGTACAGTTATAGGCAATCCACAAAGCTCTCTGGACTTGCCTATTCATACAAGTGGAGTTCTAATAATATGCCCTTTGCAGTGCCTAGCTTCTTTGACTTAGCATACTAAGATTCTTCCATACTGTACCTATCAGTACTTAATTTCTTTTTATTGTTGATAATATCCTAGTGTAGGCTAGATTATTTTTTCACTCAGCACTTTTTGATCAAAACAATAACAAAAGAAAAAAAAAAAAGGCTACTGGATCCAAAAGGAGAGAAGGGCTTTTGTTAAGAAAGCTTTAAGTCCTGTGCTCGATCCCTCTAGCACCACAAAGTAGGTTGTCCTTTGACCTCCACTAGTGTGTCTTGGCGTTCACCAGCACCATCACGCTCACTGAATAAATTTATCTTAAGGTCATGTATGGCCAGCCTCCTTTAAACAAAGCCATTCCTAACCTCCCCAAAGCAAAGAAAGAACGTACTTTCTGGATTAGGATGATATAAAGCCAACATCTAGCCTTTGGCCAAAGCTCACTTGAGCAAAACAAACCTCCAACACTTGGAGGGTTCATTGGGTAGCCTGAGGTTTTAAACTCTCTTCCTCAACATATTTGGCTATCCATAGAGTATTATAATCTCTCAACAAAGAAAAACCTGTGCTATTGTGTCACAGTAAGATATTAAATCCCAAATCCATGCATTTTCACATACAAGCTTTTGTGCGTGCATGCTTTGGCTGTCAATTGCTGGCTCTCAAGCCACTCTGCAACAGCATTTGAAGGGCTCTGCCAAACCATTTCTTAAGTAGTAGCATAACTTTTCACTCAGCTATGTCAACTCCAGACTTTCCAGCCCTCTACTCCAAAACTCTTTTCCTCAGGATTATTAAAACCTTTCCATAGTGGGTTTTGTTTTTTTTTTGTATTTTTCCTTTTTTTTTTTTTTTTTTTTAAGAAATGTTGTTGTGTTTACCAACAGCAAAAGGAATTATCTTTTTCTTCCATTGATCTGTGCCCAGTGTTAGTTAATAGATTCGAGGGAACAATTCCCAGGACTTGTAAAACTAGGTGGAAATTGAAGGGCTCCCAACCCCTCTGGTTGAAGGGAAGTTTGTTGGATGGACTCCTAGCGCTGTCATACTCATGATTATGTTTATCACAGGGAAAGGACACAGATCAGTCCACCAAGAAACAGTGCCTGGGGCAGGCGGGAGGGTTCAAACACAAAGCTACTGTTGTAGTCTCCCATAGACTTGGTGTGCTGCTTTTAAAGCCCCTCTTGAAGTGTCGTTCTTTGAGACGTGGAGTCCAAGGGGGTTCTATGAGCCTAAAGTGGTATCATTCCGACAGGTCATATGATGATGAACTGGACTGTGTAGAGCTGGAATCTAGCATTGAGCCCCAGTCTTTTGACTTTAAATTTTTTTTTTTTTTTTTGGTTTTGCGAGACAGGGTTTCTCTGTGTAGCCCTGGCTGTCCTGGCACTCACTTTGTAGACCAGGCTGGCCTTGAACTCAGAAATCCGCCTGCCTCTGCCTCCCGAGTGCTGGGATTAAAGGCGTGCGCCACCACGCCCGGCTGACTTTAAATTTTTTTATTGCTGTTCTTTTTCAGAGAGAAGCTCTCATGAAGCTCTGGCAGGCCTGATATATGGCAATGTGCTTAGTGTTGCAGCCACATGCATTCCATGTCCAGAATTTTGATTGGGACCTAAGTATATAGCCTTGACTGAAAGAAGTCAATATAGTAGGAGTCCATCTCTAAATAAACTGTACTTCACTGTACAAAAGAGCCACCTAAATAACTTTGCTCTTCTTGCAGGCATCATCAGCCCCACCCTAAAGTCCTGTTCAGCCAGCCTCCCTTAAACAAAGACATCCCCATTAAGCCTCCCCAAAACAAAGAAAGAACTTACTTCCTGGATAAGAATGAATTCTGAGTAAGTAGATAACATCTAGCCTTTGGGCAAAGCTCACTTCAGCAAAACAAACCTCTAATATTTGAAGGGTCCACAGGGAAGCCAGAGGCTTTTAATGCGATTTCTCTATATTTGGCTATCTGTAGAGTAAATCTCACCAAGGAACACCTTGTGATATTGTGTCACAGTAAGGTCCTGTGGTGTACACATAAAACCCCAGCACTTGAGAGGTGAAGAGGGGAGGATCAGTCATTAAGGTTATTCTCTGCTATATCTTAAGTCCAAGATAGCCTAGGCTACATGGTCTCAAAAAAAGCGTCAAAAGATAGTGGTCATTACTAATTTCCTGCTATATCCAGTTGTAGGTCACCATGACCACATGACCAAAGTATCTGGCAGAATTATACCACCTTGGTCTTACACGTTTCCATTAGTCTTTTGGGACTTAGAAAATGATTCTTCAAAAATATGATGTGGCAGGTTTTGGTATGTTATTCAATAAACCGACTTTTAAAGTCCATTTTTAATTAAAATAGATCCCTTTCACTCTCCCTTTCCTCTCTCCAGCTCCTCTCAAGTACTTTCCCTTTAATTCCTTCCACAGTCCCCCTCAGTCTCAGACTATCAACAGCCTCTTCTCTGATTACCAGTTACATGTTTGCATGTACAGATCTATAAATGTAACCTGCTGAGTCCATTTTTGTTGTGTGTATATGGTCTCAAGATTGAGCATCTTGTATTGGACAATGAATTAGGGGGCTTATGTCTATGACAGGGTAACCTGTCTCTCCGTAGTCACAAGTTGCCTACTTGTACAGAAGTGGGAGTGACCCTAGGAGATTTCCCGTTTTCCTCAATAGCATACCTGTTGATATTGCCATTGTTCAGGTCTTGTTTATGCAGCCATTTCTATGACAGACTGTTCCACTGCAGACTTCCTGGCATGGCTCTTAAGATCTTTTTGCTCTCCTCCCATGTCTCCTGATGCTGCAGCAGGTGTATCCATTGGGGTGGGGCTCCCCAGGATATGCTAAGTCTGCATTGTACCTACCAGTGTGCTTTTTAATTTGTTGTGAAGAGAGTTATTGTTCAGCTTATCCAGGAGCAGGAAAACCTCTGGAATTTTATCTGTATTCAGAACAGATTGCAAAAGGGAACCCATGTGTTTGGAAAAAGGCTGAGGAAGTATAACCACACCTCGATAAACTCCATTACAGAACAGTATGCACCCCTGTGGGCTTATTCAAGGTCCAGGGGTCTTTTGTGAACAGGGTAGAAATGTGCGCTGATTCCATGGATCTGGCCTGTGGGAGCCACAGGTTGAGCCACACTAGCACTGTTATGTTCACACAGGATATAATGACCTGCAAGACCCATCTAGGCTCATTGAGCAAGTCAAGGGAAACAGCTTTGGCACAAGAATAAAGGAAATGACAAAAAATTAAAATATATAATTTTTTTTTTTTTGTTTTTTGAGACAGGGTTTCTCTGTGTAGCCCTGGCTGTCCTGGAACTCACTTTGTAGACCAGGCTGGCCTCGAACTCAGAAATCCGCCTGCCTCTGCCT
Source organism: Mus caroli (assembly GCF_978045245.1). Classification (NCBI taxonomy): domain Eukaryota; kingdom Metazoa; phylum Chordata; class Mammalia; order Rodentia; family Muridae; genus Mus; species Mus caroli. The sequence goes on from NW_028227256.1 coordinate 103,641,598, forward strand.
CCCGAGTGCTGGGATTAAAGGCGTGCGCCACCACGCCCGGCAAAATTTTTAAGGGAGTGGTTTTTAAAAATATAAGTCAATATAAAAATCATGGAAAACAAAACTATAGTTAAGCTATAGTAAAAATTGCCTTACAACAGACTAATCAACAGCAAAAACTGCCTTATAGCAGCTTCTATTGGATTGCATTCCTATTGCCAACAACCAAGCAAAGATTATTTATTACCTTGTTCTTGGTTGCTGTAAACTATTAGCCTTTTCTCATGTTAAGAACAACTTCTTGCTTTGTACTTATCACCATGTCTATAATAAAACAATATGGACAATAAATGCTGACAAGAAATGAAGAGAGACTTGACTTCTCGCGCACTGCTGGTTAAAATGTGAAGTGCTGCAGCGACTGTGCCCCAGCTTAGTGGGTCACCAAAGGGATCAACATAGAAGCACATATGACCCACAAGATCTACTGCTGGGTATGGATGGAGAACAACTGAAAACAGGGACTCAGATAGATACCTGCGAATCACTGTTGATAACCAAGGACCAAATATACAAGTGGTCTGATTTATTTCGTTTAGCATGATGCAGACAAACTCTTAAGAAACAGTGCAATAAAGGTTACCAGGGGCTGAGAGCAGTAGGGGAATGGAGAGTTACTACACATGGGATGAAGAGAAAGTCCTAAACATGATGCATCCTGATGGCTGAACAATACTGAATGTACTTAAGGCCACTGAATTACATATGTAAAAGTGATTGCAATGGCAAATTCCACTACATACTGTTTTCACCAAAATAAACTACATAAATTATAGAAAAGAAAAAACAAGTAATTTTATTACTCCAAGATAAATGCCATTAAATTTTGGCCCAAGACTTTCCTCTTGACATTTTCTTGATATACTGTCACAATATGTGGGGTTTTTTTCTGCGTGTTTTCCTTTCCCCATCTGAAGGCTGTTATGTTCCCTTGCCTCATATAAACAAAGCATAATTGTCTATAAAATACAAATTTCCTATCTTAGCCTCAGCTGCCACTTAAAAGATTAAGCTAAGTGGCTTCAAGAGCAGTAGGAGAGAAGGAACTTTGCAGACAGCAATAGGGACATAGGTCTCATCTCAAAACAATATTGATTATCTGAGGGTTGGAGTCATCCCTCTCCCGCCCTGGCTGCTGTATTCTTGCACTTACAGCCTGTCTCAGAGGTACTGGCAGGGGCATGAGTCTGGGGAAGGATTGAGACATGAAATTTTGTCAAATGTTCTTTTTGTGTGTAGTACATGCATGTGCATGCAGTGTGCATTGTCACAAGCATACAGGTACAAGCCAGAGGAAGATGGTGAGTGTTTTCCCCTATCACTAACAGCCTGATTGATTGCCTTTGAGGCAAGGTGTCTCTTTATTGGGAAGCTATAGATTTTGCCTGGGTTGGTTGATTGGCAAGCTCTCAGGATCCAGTTTGCTTTGCCCCTTCACGTTGAGGTTTCAGGCATATGAAGTCATACTTGGCATACTTAAATGGGTCCTTGGGGATTCAAACTGAGATCCCAATATTTGCATACAAGCATTCTTACCCATTTGAGCATGCCCAGTAAAGGTAGCCCTGGCTACTCACTAGATAGACCAAACTGACTGGCCTCTGCCTCCCAAGTGTTGGGATTAAATATATGAACCATGGCACCAAGCTCAGCAAAAGATTCCTTTACTCTGCTCCTGGCACAGTGAGGGAGAACTGAGACTTATCTGTCCACTTGCACAATTAAACGTTGGCAATGTATGAAAAGCAGTGGAGGTTTTTCTTCTACCACTTGGTACAGTATATTCAAGTAGAGGTCTAAGCAAGGTTACCAGCTTTCCTTTAGCATAGCAGACCTTGATTTAGTGATCACATGTAACTATGTAACTATGACTATTTCCTTTTGCAAATTGAAACCTGACTTACCATAGAAGTGTCTACATCTTGTGGAAAACTCTCAGGATTAACAGAGATAAAAAGTCAAAGGTTACTCTTTGTGTTGCACTGAAACCTATAGCAGGAATCTGAAGGAACGAGTGTTTTTCTCCTGGAGGAATGGAGGAGCTTGTGCATGTTTGTACAGCTAGGACAGATGATTCCAGTAGTGCTGTACCCACACAATACTTGGCTTTTTATCGCGCCATCCTCATTATCTTGGTATATTTTCAGTTTTAGTACTTTTTTTTTGTAGTATTCTAGACTTTTTCACACATGGATACTTTTTGTGGAACCACATTGCTGTCTCAAGCCTTTCAGAATGCACTGACAATTATATAGACAACTTTGGATTAAGTATCGAACAAAGTACTACAGTTCTGGCAACTTCCAAGGAATATGTACACTGAGAGCCTTGGCTTTTAGAAAACGCTGGTGTTCAGTTGCATGCAGGGAGGACAGCAGCAGCATGGACTTGTTCAGATGACTCACACCCTGGTGCTAAGTATGGATGCAATGCCAATCATTCCTCAGGCAAGCAGCAACATCCTCTCCTCCAAACCCTCCAGTCTCGTTTAACCACATTTGCTTTAAGGAGGTCTATGTTTGAGATTGGGTGTGTGTGTGCGCACACGCGTGTGTAGTAATTTCAAAGTTAAGAACATCGTGATAATTCATCTCTCGGCATAGACCTTTTAAAACGAGGGACAGCATTCGCCAGCACAAGCTCAATAGCAGTAGCACATCTGAAAGAACTCATAATTCTGTAATGTTACTTAATATTACATTCACATTTCCTCAGTTCCCCTTCCCTTTGTCCAGTCAAGGTTAAATATTCTGCTGTTTTCAATTGTATTTGAAGAGCATGAGAATCACTAAGCTATTTTACCCCAAAACATTGACTTTTTGGAGAAACCAACCCATTTTCTGAAGAATGTTTCACATATTTTGACTGACTGGTTCCTTGTGTTCTCTTCCCAGTAGACACAGCAATTACTGGGTCACTGGTAGATTAGGTTCAGAACACCTATTTTTTGCTAAAGCGGGACACTTTATAAATACTTTCATGTTGCATACGACTCGAAAGTCCATTGTTGCCTCCAACCCAGACTTTTCTTATAGTGTTATCTTAACATTTCTTCCAGTGACAGGTAGGAGGGACTCTTGTTCTCTTCATTTGCTACTGGGTGGGCTTCTGTGACCACTTCAATAGCAATAGCACATCTGCGAGGGACAGCATTCGCCAGCACAATGGTGACAGTGACTTCTGAGCCTTGCTGGGAAAGGTTGTATAGCTCCATTTTGTTGTATGGTGGACTTGTGCGGCAACTTTCAACCACACAGTAATGACTTTTCTCAGGCCACCATTGTGTGGAAGCTCAGGACAAGGTGTCTAGGAAGATCACAGGCAGAAGCCTTGAGACTTTGTGGAGACAGATGTGCAGCCAACTCCTAGAGATTCAGCTCTCTGCTAGTCCACTGCTTCAGGCAACTGTGTAAGGGACTTGCAGTGAGGACGGCAAAGCTTTCCTTCAATTCCTGGCCCACAGTATTTCGGACTGAAGTACAATGCAATACAGACTGAAATTATTGAGTTACCCCACGCCTTCTTATACTCTATATTGATTTACTGATCTTAGATATATTGTTCTGTTTATCTGTCTAAGCTTTGATTTAGAGGATGGATTCTTAGTCTTCTCCCAGAAGTGTAACAGCTTTGTCGGTGACACTGACATAATCAACTTCCTTTAGCTTTGTCTTCCCTGAAGTTGTTGAGTACTTGTTTTTACATTGTGTTATTGGAGTTCAGAGTATACACTGTCAAGTTCAGTTTCTTCAACCGTCAAGCAAGGACCTAAAACCAATGTCAGCAGGTCCAACAACAACATGGTGCAGAACCTCTTGACTGGACCCATGTTGAAATATTATTTGAATTTTAATTTTTAAAAAGATTTATTCCGGCCGAGCGTGGTGGCGCACGCCTTTAATCCTAATACTCGGGAGGCAGAGGCAGGCAGATTTCTGAGTTCGAGGCCAGCCTGGTCTACAAAGTGAGTGCCAGGACAGCCAGGGCTACACAGAGAAACCCTGTCTCGAAAAACCAAAAAAAAAAAAAAAAAAAAAAGATTTATTCCACATGTATGATTATCTTGAATGTATGTATATATGTGCATCATATCTGTGCCTATGGATTGATGGTGGCAAGCTAACATTTGGGTGCTGGGGCCCAAACTTCAGCCCTCTACAAGAACAGTAAGTACTCTCAAAGACTGAGCCAACTCCATCCCTCCACATCTGAAATCTGAAACTCCTGGTCCAGGCTGACCACAAACATGATCCATCTTCACACACCTTCCTCATACTGCTCTCACTCAGATTCTTCTCAGTGTTACAAATGCATATACACAAGTATCTATGGATCATACGGTAAGTCTGAATATATGACTAACACACTTTAGAAACCTGTGAAATGAAATACTGATCAAACACTATCTAGATTATTTTAGCACTGTGACTACAAGAACTGTTGAACACAGCCAAGGGAGATCCCTGGGCTTCTATCCTTGCCTCAACCTCTACTAGGTGCTCTTCAAGTTTTCATTGTGATTCCACTATATAGCTGCTTCCCTCTCTCCCTCTTTCCTTTCTTTCTTTTTCCCTTTGTAGTCCAGGCTGCCCTGGAACTCATTTTGTAGACCAGGCTGGACTTGAACTCAGAGATCTGCCTGCTCTGCCCCTGTCCCGAGTGCTGGGATTGAAGGTGTGTACCATCACCAAAATACAATCCTATTTTCAATGCCTTGCCCTTCTTTGTTCTAGATGTTCAAAGTGAAAACTGGAATGGCTGGATCCGTTAAGCCTTAGACAGGAATGAAGGAAAAAGATCACCCATTTGCGTTCCCATAGTAGAGGCCAGAGCATGCTTTGGACCAGGAAGGAAATGTGAATAGACAGAAACTCTTCAAAGGACACTCGTTTGATAAATATCTTTGTGATCCTGTTTTTCTATGTCTTAAAATATATTGCACACAACACACACACACACACACACACACACTTACTTTCTGTTATATCCCAAAGCTCGAGATTAATTCCTATCATTAACTACCAATCTGTCATTCATACTGATTTTTATATTTTATTTGTAGAGATTAGTTTTTCATATTCCTTTCACTAGACTTAAGTACTGTTAGCTTCTCCCTCTACTGCCCTTTTCATTTAACAAGTGGGTAAGAATTTTTTTTTAATTAGGCATTTTCCTCATTTACATTTCCAATGCTATCCCAAAAGTCCCCCATACTCCCCCCCCCACTCCCCTACCCACTCACTCCCCCTTTTTTGGCCCTGGTGTTCCCCTGTACTGGGGCATATAAAGTTTGCAAGTCCAATGGGCCTCTCTTTCCAGTGATGGCCTATTAGGCCATCTTTTGATACATATGCAGCTAGAGACAAGAGCTCCGGGGTACTGGTTAGTTCATATTGTTGTTCCAACTATAGGGTTGCAGTTCCCTTTAGTTCCTTGGGTAATTTCTCTAGCTCCTCCATTGGGGGCCCTGTGATCCATCCAATAGCTGACTGTGGGCATCCACTCCTGTGTTTGCTAGGCCCCGGCATCGTCTCACAAGAGACAGCTATATCTGGGTCCTTTCTGCAAAATCTTGCTAGTGTATGCAATGGTGTCAGCGTTTGGAAGCTGATCATGGGATGGATCCCTGGATATGGCAATCACTAGATGGTTATTTAAGCTAAGTATGCTGTGTGCTAAAGTTTTTAGGCAGTGCATGCTCTACATTTTGTACATTTATATGAATTTCAAAAGATACACTCTAACATGTTTGCCTACTTTTCAAATTCATACATTTTTTTTTAAATCTGATGCACAGTATTTATAAACAAACAAAAATCTCCTGCAATGAGCAATGTTCATTATAAGCAGGGCTTGGTACCAGGTGCCTATCCTAGAAGTATATACTAGAAGCACTTGGGAGGCCAAGATGGGATGAGATCCCATCTCAAAATAAACAAAGAGCCCCAACTCCTCCCAAGTCCCAGTCCAACCAAAAAAAAAAAAAAAAAAAAAAAAAAACAAACTCACTGACAATGCATGACCACTAGTGTAGCTTCCTTTCTCTTATCTCACTGCAGTGGCAAAGGAAGCTTTTCAGTGTGAGCTGCACCATCTTGACTTCCTGCCAACAGACAGTGAACTCAGCAGTCAATTCTCTGCTGATGTATTGACATCCGTGTCTGCGATTCTTCAGACTTGTGTAACACTTTTAATCATGTGGTGTGCAGCTCATGATGGGCAGCCACAAGAGTCTTCTTGATAGCTCAGAAACTGTCTACCTAAAACTATAGAGCAGTCACAGACCTGAGAAGCAGAACATGTACACACTGGCTCCAATGATTTTCTACAAAAGAACACAGATTGGGTTGGCAAGATAGCTCAGTGCCGAGGGAGGAGCACTTGCCAGGCAAGCCTGAAGTCTGAACTTAAGTGGAAGGAGAGGACTACCTCCACAAAGGCATCCCAATATCCACCACCCACCCCTCCCCCAACTCCACAAAGGCACTGTTGACATCCATGTTTCCCCTCCAACTTTACAAGGGTCTTCTGACATCCATATGTGCCCTCCCACCATATCATGAAAAACATACACACACACAATTTAATGTTTTTTTTTTAAAAAAATACATGAAAATGGCTTATGAAGCAAATCCTACCATTCCAGAAATGTAAAGATACTAGATTACATAAATAAATCTATTCCCTATAAATAGATTTAGGGAATGGAGCAATAATTCCAAGTCACAGCAACACAGAGGTCTTAAAGGATATATAAAAATCAAGTATGAGGGGCTAAGCATAGTAGTGTATGCCTTTACCACTTGGGAGGCAGAAACAAGTGGGATTATCTGTGAGTTCAAAGCCAGCATGATCTACATATTGAGTTTCAAGCCAGCCAGCTAAGACCTTGCTTATAAAAAAAAATTAAGCGCAATTAAAGCATTCACTTTTAAACACTATTATTACCATTTGTTCATATATTTCACCAATTTTATATAGAATTTTTTTGAACTTTGGATTCACAAAAATTCTCACTTTCAAGTGTATTTAAATAAATTTATATTAATTCTCATTGACCAGAGACTTATCAAAAACAGTTTATATATAATTTATTCACAAATTACATGTTTGAATAAGAATGGCTCCCAAAGCTCATATATCTGAGTACTTAGTTATCAGGGAGTGGAACTACTTGAGAAGGTTAGTGGTGTGGTCTTGTTGGAAGAAGTATATCGCCAGAGTTAGGTGCTGAGGTTTTAAAAGCTCAAGCAAGGTCCAGTGGCTCTCTTCCTGCTGTCTGCAGATATACAGAACTCTCAACTACTTCTCCAGCACCATGTCTGCCAGCATGCTATGTTCCCCACCATGACAACTGTTTAAACCTCTGAAACTGTAGCAAGACCCAATTAAGTGCTTTCCTTTTTAAGAGTCACCTTGGCCATGGTGTCTCTTCACAGCAATGGAACACTGACTGCAGTGGATTTGGCCTAATGCTGCTTGTACTATGTTAATTTGGGTCCCCAAAATGGTTTGCAAGAGAGAGTCTGCACTGGGGGACCCTGCCCCAGTTGGTATTGATTGGTCAATAAAGACGCCAGCAGAGGATGGCTGGGAAGGGCAGACAAAAGCAGGACTTCAGGATTCTAGGGCTTAAAATCTAGGGAAGAGGAAGGAAGAGGAGATCTGCCATGCCTGGAGAGTGTGGAGGAGAGGAGATACCATGTCTGAGAAGAGTGGAGGACAGGGAGGCATAGCGGCCATGTAGGAACTGGGACAGTGTGGTCCAGATGGCTACCCAGCTAGGCCCAGGGCAGTGAAGGTAGAGTACAGAATGTAGTAAGTGATAGATCAAGACTATCAGTGGGAGGTGGATTAACCACATGGAGGTTGCAAGTGGCCTAGCTGTTGCACTGTTTAAGGCATATCAAAATATAAAAGCTCTCTGTGTGTCTTTCTTTGGGAATGTTAAGCATTGAGGCTGGAAGTGGGATCTATTAATTAAAATTTAATTCAACAACTAAGATGCTACACAAATTAATTCATTTAGAAAAAATTCAGTATTATTCTGCCAATATAACTTACAGCTGTCACACAGCAGCTGTGGAAGAGCATAATTTTAATGTTCTTTTAAAAACAGTGTCTTGTTATGGAACCCAGGCTAGCTTTGAAGTCCTGAGACTATAGGTGTGCACTTCTACACTTGACTCTTTCACATATGCTCATTAATAAATATAAATTATTTCTTTTTATCTATCCAACTTAGACATTTTCTCCTATGTAGAAGGTCCCAAAATAAAAAAACATATAAAAGATAGCCAAAAGTAGGTTATAGTAATTTACTTCACATAGGAACAGTATTATTTCAAGCCTATAATTTTCATTGAATATCAACAAAAATAGTCTGTACAGAAAACCCAAAGGCAATCAAATAGCATAGCATGTAAAATGTGCAAATATACTTTAAAATGCAATTACCGTGTAGCACTCGCAAGGTAGAACTGCATAGCAATTCTAGTTAACCTAGTAATTGTTTGCAGGTAGGCAATGCAAATGTCCAAGGCACAACTAAGAGTTGGTACACAAGTATGTGACATACACCCTCAGATCATGTATTTGAAGACATTAAAATAACACAATGGTATGTTTATATTTCATTATGTAATGAGACATTAGTTTGTCTCTAAAGCTCCATGAAATACCACACTGAGAATGTTTGTGTGGTTAGAACAAACCGCTCCCTGAACTTAAAAGTGAAAGACATGACTCTCGCTAATATTTAAAAAATTATGTATATATATGTACACACATACCCACATCATCCACAGGAAACATCCCAAAGTCCAGAAGAAAGTCATTTTCTTATTAAAGTTTCCCATTACAGTATTTCATGACAATTCTCCAAAAATGCATACTTGTTTGCTACCTCTTTTGGTCAATCTTGGCTATAAAAGACACTGACGTAGACAAGGCAAAGATGACTACTGATTTAGAAAGTCTCGAGTGCACAGTGGAAGGAGTCATGGAGTTATAAAAGCCCACTGCTTTAAATGAATCACTTTAATCTATACAGGAGAAACTAGCCCACTACAAACTCAACAGGAGCACTGGCTGTGCCACAAACCCCAAATTCATCAGTGCTCTGCATTTTGCTGCCCATCCCTGAGAGTAAAGATTCCACCATTCTTAATTCTTAATAAAGCAGTAAGTTTACATTGATAAAATGCTTAAAGATTTTTCAAGACATTTATATACCATTAGCTTTAGCCCTGTTTCAATTTCATTTTTAAGAAAAGAAAAAAGGCCTTGCTCTTTGAACAAGTACTCATGAGACTCCTAGCTGCTGTCCATGAAGCCGGGCGAGGCTCCTTGATGCCCCCACTCTGCTGTTACTCATACCATTGTTGCTTTCCTTACAATTCGACAATGTTTGTGAATTAGGGAATTTAACAGACAGTGAAGGAAAAGGACAACACAGACTTTAGGAACACTCAAGTGACATGTATGTTTCCCTGGGTAAACGAGTTTTGCTGGAAATAATCTGAATGTCATCCAAGAAAGGCAAAATACCTACAAAAGAGAAGAAATGCAGCATAAACATGTTCTTGCTGTCTTTGTGTTAGCCTTCCTGGCCAAAATCTTCTGTAAACTTCTTCAGCTTCAACAAGTCCTGCTCATTGACTGTTGGCTTTGTGCTGGATAGGGACCGCAGCATATCCCACTGTCAGAGAAAAGAAAGAGGTCATTAACAATGGACTCAATACAGTATAAATGTCCTTCTTCGTTGTGAATTTACAGTTGCCTAGGAAAATGTGCTGTGTTATGAGCTCCTAGCAGCAACTTCCTCCTCCTGCTCCCTTGTTACCTACCATGCTCACTACCTCCTACAAAGACAGGCCACAGTCCAGCCACCATCTCACTCCTGGTCTAACTCTTTATCTTCAACAAGAGGTCTATTTCACACCAATTGTAACCCAGAAGAAAAATGGTAATTGCACAAGCAATTGATAATTTAGCACAGTCTCTGTGGAATTCTATAACTAAAGTATCGAATTCTGAAAGTCAAGACTATTAGCATTCAATAATAGTAAACTCCTCTACATTATTCTACTCCTTCCGATGAAAACTATAAACTACATTTTGTAGTAGTATCACTATATTCCTTTTTAAATTGTACTCCTTATTACTACAAAAATATATTTCTGTAAGTCACTTGGCTGTACTTAAATGGAACAGCAATGAGAATACTTTTTAAAGTTAAAACTAAGAGTGAAATGGTGAAAATACACTAACATCAGAAAGTCATTAAAAATGAACATTTCCTATAAAATTACATCACAAATGAAAAAAGGAACCACTGTAAGTTACTCTGAATTCTTCAAATCAGCACAGAACATAAAAACTTAAAACAATAATCTCATTTAGAAGAACTGCAGTCAACGGGACTTCTGAATACTCAGACAAGTACTGAGTCTGTGTCCTTATACAGACACACACACACACAGAGCAGACTGTCTGCTCACTAGCACATCAGTCTCCTCTCTTGATGCTCCTGTCCAGCCTGCTACAAAGCACTCTGAAAACTGGCAGCTAAGGCCAAAGCTGTTTGACACTGGGTGTTCATCAGTAACCAAACAGATTTCTGCAGCACCATAGTTCTCTAAAGATACACCTTACAAAATAAACCTGTGAAGTTACTTAATTTCTACAATGTAAACGTACACACAATAAAAAAAAAAAATGTTCCCAAAGTCTTATACAGTATTTGAGAAAAAGGTTAATGTTTTCAGTTAAAAATGTAAAGAACTCCATGATTTAAACTTTCTATGCAGCCTAAGAAAGTAAAACAAAACAATACTTTCTATCAATACTATCATACAAGAGTTGATGTTTCTGGTTATTTTTAAACAGGTGCGATTCAAAGGCAAAACTCATATTTTATTTAAGTCCTAACAATATTTTATGCAACATATGTGAGAATTTTGTGGATGACTTAAAGTCAGAGAAAATTGTGCTTTCAAAATACAACCTTTTCATTAACACAAGTATCACACCTTTAGATAATTATTTTTACATGTAAACAAAATTAATACAATTCTCTTCAAGTATTAAATACAGTAGCTTGATCATAACATTCTCTAGTGCTATAGAAATGAAATGACAAATTAGTGTATAAAAATTTAAAATGCCCCACCATGGAAACAACTGGCTCCAAGAGTTTATCTCCAGGAACATCCATCCATGTCATTTCAATAGCCCCAGGATCTCCCGGAGAGCAGGGTGTCAGCAGGTCATTTACAATGCAGTTAGGATCAGCTCTTGAGGGTCCACGAACCTGTAATGATAGTAACTTGAATACATCTGAGTAAATGAAATAAGAATTAAGATTGTGGTCACTAACAGAAAAGTTAAAAATATTGCTACATCCACTCCAGCAGTGACAAGCGCCGAAAACCTGGGCACTGTCCCAAGGCGAAAAGTTCATGGAAACTCTCTTGGAATCGTGGCATCCTGTATAACGAATTTTCCAATGTCCTTGCTTTAGTTGGTAAACAGATCTGTGTGCTTTCCCTTAATATTGCTTTATTACAGTGCTCCTAAGGATTGATTTTTTGACATATAGCTAAGCTAGATTCTAGGCAGTCCTTGGGCATGGATAGCTAAGTCAATGCCCTACACAGGAATTTACCATTATCTAGGAAGAAGGAAGTTTGTGATCTAAGAAGGAACCAGAGTAGATACTTAGAACTATAGATAGCTGAGTTACACCCGTACACAAGTATTTACAATGGTCTAGGGGGAAGGTGGACTATACAATAGACTAGAATAAGAACAATGGCAAGGGCACGAAGCCCTTGACCCTAGCTTCTAAGATCAAGTGGACCTTAGATAGAGCTGTTTTGGATCCCAGTTGTTAAACACTGAATTTTATCCCAGTTGGTTCCTGCCAGTCCTTCCGTGTTTGCATTCCTCTGTTTTGTGTAAGAATCCAGTAACCTCTTTGTACCTGGCCGATGTGTCACCTAACTTCTCTATTTTCTTCAGTATAAAAAGTCTGATGCAGCCGGTGGTGGCGCAAACCTTTAATCCCAGCACTCCTTTAATCCCAGCAGAGGGAGGCAGAGGCAGGCGGATTTCTGAATTCGAGGCCAACCTGGTCTACAAAGTGAGTTCCAGGACAGCCAAGGCTACACAGAAAAACCCTGTCTCAAAATAAACAAACAAAAACAAAAACAAAATAAAAGTCTGATGCTTGATTTGTCAAATTGCATTCAGATTCTACACAATCTTGTGTGTAGCTTCTGTTTGTCATTCATTCACCGACTCCTTGTGCACCTGCAACTAGAGACCCATTTCATGCAGATAGGAGACCCAAAAAGGGGATAGTCTGCGGCAAAATACATTAATTTTTAGATTGTATTTAAAATGTTTACTCTAGGAAAAATAGAATATATGAGGAAAAATAAACTAGGGTTAAAAAGAAAAGTTTTGAAAAAGAAACAGCTCCTTCTGGCTACCCTTTTCTTCCTGTAATGCTTATTAAGTGGTAGTTACATTATAGACCAAAACAAACATTACAAAACTCTCCCAAGTTGCTCTTTTCCATGCCTGAAAGAAAGCTTGAGATATTGTGTAGGATTATTTAGTCTTAAATTACTCAATCTTTAGGTCTCTCTCTTAAACTTTAAAAACCCACGTGTGCTGGTTTAAATGAGGATGGCTCCCACAGTCTCATATATTTGAAGGTTTGGTTTCCAGATGGCAGAGGGCTTAGGAAGGATTAGGAGGTATGGCCTTGTTGGAAAAGTGTGTCATTGAGGTTTGGCTTGGAGGTTTCAAAAGCCCAGGACAAGCTCTCTCTGCCTGAAACTTGCCAATAAGAAGTAAGCTCTCAGCTACTGCTCCAGTGCCGTGCCTGTCTGCCTCCTGCCATGCTACCTACCATGATGGTCATGAAATTACCGTCTGAAAAATACAAGCAAGCTTTCAGTTAAATGTTTTCTTTTATAAGCTGTCTTGGCCTTGGTCATGGTGTCTCTTCAGAGCAATAGAAAAGGAACTAAGAAGACATACACACACTGTGCTAGTTAGCTTTTTGGCAACTTGACATAAGGGAGAATCATTTGTGAAGAAGAAATCTCTATTGAGAAAAATGCTTTTATCAGATGGTCTATAGGCAAGTCCATGGATCCTTTCTTGATTATGACTTGAGTGGGAAGATCCAGCCCACTGTGGGAGCTATCACCTCTGTGCTGGCTGTCCTGTGTTTCTAGAAAGGAGTGCCACTGAGCAGTACTCCTCCATGGCTCTGCATCAGTTTCTGTTTCTAGGTTCCTGCTCTGACTTCTCTTTACCATGGAGTATCATCAGAGCCTGTAAGCCAATAAACAAACCCTTTCCTCCCCAGACTGCTTTTGGTTATATTGTTTCATCACAGCAATATAAAACTAGGACTGAAATAAAATTACATGCTTAATAATGGCTATGTGACTTCATGAAACGCAACTTAAAGCAAGATTTTAGCAATATCTAGAAAACAAACCTTTGTTACAAAGTAGCATATATATATATATATATATATTTAGACGGTTGCTTTCAAGACTATTTCATGATGATCACCTTTATTTCAAGACTGGAATAGGTGTAAAATATACCCTGGCTTCCTTAACTGTGTACAAACCTACTGTATACACACTCACATTTAGTTTATGTCTATATTTTTACTCAACCTGCATGAGACCAGGGATTTCTGTCTTTATTTTTGGCTGATTACATCCTGACTGAACTCTGGGCTCAGACTTAGTATGTTAGACACTGTACCAATAATTGAAATAAACAGGCAAATATGTCTGTTCTTTTAGTTGTAACATTTTCAAAAGTAGAAGGATGGAAACATGGAAATATCTACTGCAGATGGTAATCCAAAGCCCTAGTGTTAAAGCTAATGAGATCATAAAGAACATATCCACGAGATGCATATGTCACAGTGAAGTCACTAATCTGTACAATTAAGATACATTACTAATTATGATTTTTAAACCTATGCTTGCTTTAACCTTTATGATATTAAGACCTGGCTTCATGTTCACATATGAGGTCCCTGGTACCGATATGTAGAAATAAGTAACAAATTCTAGGTAAGAAAAGTCTGAGGTCCTAAGAATTTAGTTTCTAAGTGCAAAGGGAATTTAAAAGAAAATATGATGGCTATGGCATATATTTAATCCTGAACTGCATTTCTCTCTAACAAGCTGCTACTGTACAAAAGCACTACACATTAGTGAGGAAATGGCTGAGGAGGGCACACAGTGAATAGTCAGGGACTATCATTAGTGTTGTGTGTAAACATTATCTCACAAGATCCTTACAGTAATTCTTCAAAGAGTGCTATCTCCATTTAAGAAACAACAATAAGAATTATATAGTAAGACTATTATCTTCTCACCAAGTGGTACCCCAATCAGATAGCTCAATGCATTCTTATGGGAAAGACAGAAAGGCTGACAATCGTGACTTCAGATTCTGAAATACACTCCATCATACCTTTGCCTCTGTGAACTACAATACACGGAATTGTGTGTGTTAGCACCCAAGTTCCAGATTCACTACTAACACTGTACCTCTTGTTTCCTCTCTGACACAGCACAGTGCCTGACAGTGTGGACATAGAAAGGCCAGGCTAAGCATGTACTGGATCTACTTGTATGATATGGTGAAAATGTAGCAGATTCTGCTCCCAGTTGCTCTGGCTATGCCCAAAGCAGACTCTCATCCATGTGAGCTGTTGCACTTCCACCAGAATGACTCAGAAATGCCTCACATTACTTCTTAAAAAACCACGATCTTTAGGACCGTGAATAATCTTCACTGGAGAAAATATTTTCAATGCAGCAGGAATGTATTTATTACATTATCATACAACACTGAAGCCATTTCAACTTCTCTGGAAAATAAGCCAGGGACAGTCCTGAAGTTTCACTTAAAAAGTACATGACAGGGTCAATTAATGCTTCTTACCTTTTTGAAGTGAGTAGCTGACTGAACTTTTCTCACAGGCTGCATAAGTGCATCCCGTACAATGATACTTATATCTGCTCCTGAATAGCCATCCGTCTTTCTCCCAAGTTCTTGGAAGTCTGCTTCTGTGAGGCTGTTCTGAGTGCTGCCCAAGTGCAGTCTAAACATGGCTGCTCGGGCATGGGCTTCGGGCAAAGGAATATAAATACGTTTCTCAAATCTTAAAATAAAAGAAATTATACAGATGATGTAAAGCATATAGGCTTAATTTCAATGTAAAATTAGCATGTTTAGAAAAATCCCACATGATTAGTTGGATAGTCTTTATTATACTAAGATAGGGTGAATAAGATCAGAGTTAAATGCACATATATTTAAGTGTTTCATGCATACACATATTCCTACCTACCTCGAGGGAAGACTATCTATAATATACTGAAAACTAAAATTAGAAGCAAAATAGTCAGGAAACAAATTTTGAGGGGTTTAATCTTTCTCACACAACTTTTGGGTCCTTTGTGGCTGTTTCTATGTCTGGAATTTAAAGCATAAAAGCACATCTTACAAGACTGCATTCGGAACTTGTGATGAAAAGTAATGATTCATAATACAAAATAAGGGTTACCATAATTCTCTAAATTCAAAATAGTAAAACTACTTAAAATCTTTCAAAATAGACATTATACAAAATGTTCTTACTATGAGTTCATTCTGAATAATCCTGTACTATACGTAATTACTATTTTTACTTGCCTTCATTAAATTCAAGCATTTGGAAACTGAGAGGAAGCAGTGAGAGACAGTTTTCCAGACCCCCTGGGGCAGTGACATTTTTAAACGTTTTTCTTACCTTACCTTTATTAGCTGGCCTTCCTTTGGAATCAGGCTTTCTAACCTACCTAACACATTTCCTCTGGAGGTATCAGGTGCTATCTAAGTGAAGGGGATAAAAGTGGTATGTACTGAACTGCTTTTTACTATGCAACTAAAGAATGCTTCAGGGAGCTGAGGAGCTGTAAACAATCTACATACTGCTCCTATAGCTGAACTTGCATCTTTACAAAGAAGACTTGCTATTGTTTTAAACAGGGTTTCACACAGTCCGAGCTGGTCTGGAACTTGCTACAAAGCTAAGGATAACCTTGACTTCTTGGCTCTCCTGTCTCCTCCCAAGTGCTGGTATTCAGGTGGTTGCTACTTTGCCCATATCAGACATAAATCTCTTATTTTTTACAACTAAAAATCTATCTTCCTAGGCAAGCAGGGTAGCTCATGCCCATAATCCCAGCATGTGGAAGGCTGAAGTAGGGGGGATGCTCTGAGTCAGGGTACATCCCTGAGTTACAGAGTAAACAACAAGAAGTCATTTTGCAAAACTTTATATGAAGATTTTCACTGAGATACAAAACTGTTTGTCAATTTTGAAGCATCATTCCTCTTAAACTTACTAAAATAAAGCTAAGCATAGATGCCAAGCAATGTTCTTTCCAAAGTGGAAGGCCCCAGTATAGAGAGCACTTATTTTCATTATAGCAGGCACACAAATAAGCAATTCCTCCTGCCCAACACAAGGACACAAAAAAGGCTAGAAGTCAATAATTGATTTTCAAAAAGCCATCAGAGTAAATTCTTATACAGGAAAGGGAAATTATCATCTATTGCTACACCAAAAGTTAGCAATAAGATGTTTATCTATCATCATACCTTCGCCTAATTGCAGAATCCAGAACCCAGGGTATATTTGTAGCTCCCAGAACCAAAATGCCATCATTGTCCACACCAACTCCTGCATTAAAATAGGTAATATTTAAAGTACTACTTCGGTACTTTCTTTTTTAGAGTCCCTGGTGCATCCTCACTATGGATGACAGTGCTGCAGAGGGATGTTTTTAAAGAAGCATGGAAGGCACTCAGCATATTCTCCTGCAGCATCCCATCTCTCCCTTCCCATGAGCCCCCTCTGTTCCCCAAGGCAGTTGACTTAACTTTGATACCATATAGATACCTGTAAGTTTACATAGTCATAGAATCTATGAACTACAAGTAAGACAAAATAAGATATTTGTCTTTCTGAGGGTGACTTAGTTTGTTTAATATGATTATCTCTAGTTATGTTCATTTTTCTGCAAATGACCCAATTTCATTCTTTGCAGCTAAAAAAGAAAAACTCTCTCTCCCTCTCTCTCTCTCTCACACACACACACACACACACACACCCCGTTTGTATGTTCCACTAAGAACGGCAGTGCTTTACATAACAGTAACGTGCTTCATCTTCACCTTTACAAAACCTTTAACTAAACAAGAACCATGTTGCACAGGTCTCAGTCAAATCATCTGAAGAAGCAAATACCCTAAATTACAGACAAATACTATTAATATTCTTTTCAAATTGTTCTTTCATGAAGCGCCTGGTAAATTAGTAGAGATATTAATCTCCTTACTAATAACATTTGTGAATCCTGTAAGATAATTTAAAACATGACAGATTCCTGCAGGGAGTGATGGTGCAGAGGTCAGTGCTAGGGAGGCAGAGCCAGGTGATCACTGTGAGGCTATCTTGGTCTCTGTAGGAAGTTAACAGCCAGTCAGGGCTAAGCAGTGAGACCTTCTCTCAAAACAAAAACAGTAATGGAAATAATAACATTTTAGAGAAATTCTGCTTAAATTCTTTCCCACTAATAGTGAAAAAAGAATTGGAAAGTGTCTTAGAATCCAACAATCCTACCTTGCATTTGAACCAGGAACTCTGTCTTAATTCTCCGTGCAGCCTCGCTCTCATTCTCACTTCTGGAACCACACAGAGAATCAATCTCATCGATGAAGATGATAGAAGGCTTGTTCTCTCTGGCAAGCTGGAATAAGTTCTTAACC
This sequence comes from Mus caroli, assembly GCF_978045245.1. Classification (NCBI taxonomy): domain Eukaryota; kingdom Metazoa; phylum Chordata; class Mammalia; order Rodentia; family Muridae; genus Mus; species Mus caroli. The sequence goes on from NW_028227256.1 coordinate 103,659,508, forward strand.
AGTCTGCGAAGAGTAAGTAAAGCTCAGCTCCTGAACGGCACTAAAGGCCCCCATCAAAGCAATGCACAGGAGTTCTAAGAACCATGCACACCTAAGGCCTAGTCATGCTGTCGGGGTAGAGAATGATAAATTACAACTACACGGTCCACTGAGTTATAGAAGCACCCACATGACCACGGACAAACGCATACACATACTTACTATTTTTTTTTCCTACAAAATAAATTCCTAGCCTGGTCCAGAGCTTGACCAAGAGATGAATACCTACTGTTACATGCTCCCTCCCCCTGGCCCCCGAGTTCTTAGGAAAGGTACTTGAAACCCATTAACCACAGACAGCCTAAGTTACCGTAGCCTCCAGGGACCAACGTAAAGACTTTCAATGCACCACTCACTTTTCGCTTTCCCCTAGCCACTTAGACACAAGGTCAGAGGAAGATATTGAGAAAAATGTTGAGTTGTTTGCTTCCGTTGCAACAGCTTTAGCCAAATAAGATTTTCCTGTTCCTGGTGGTCCAAATAATAGGATTCCTCTCCAAGGTGTCCGCTTTCCTACAATTGTATTAAAAAAGACATGAGAATTTCAAGACTATTCATTTCACTTACTTCAGACATTAGCCACACTGAAAAATACTGTAAAAAGGTCTTCATTGGAAAGCTATCAGTAAAATAAAAAGATAGCTTTAAAAAGTCTAACATATGTCTTCAGTGCATATAACTTGCTCTTCTAGAAACATTATCAGAAGTGCATTCACTGCTTCATTGGACAGAAAGTTCATTTACTTGCTCATTCATCTGCTCAGCCAATGTATGGAGACAACACTGTGAGAAACAGATGGACAAAAGGATCTCTGCTCCCCAGGGAGAAAGTTCAGTTAAAGAGTACTGCTCAAAACTAGACTAATACAGGAAAACTGCAGCCATAGAGCAGGGCTGCTGCAAAGACTTGCTTCTATCACCTGTGGAGGAAGGACAAGGCATGAACTCACAGTCTGGGGGACTTGTGATTTCTAAGGAGTTCCTGATTTACCAGGAAGCACAAGCCAGTGCTACCATCAGCAGCTTCAAAGATTGGGTAATGATATGGGAGCTATTATTGTAAATCCTACTTCTGCTTAAAAGAAATGAGGGGATAGGAAATCAACCTTTTGTGCCTTAATTTGGCTAATCAGAAATTATAGTATTGACTAAAATACACCATGATGTATAGAATAAATTTAAAAGTCTACAAAAACTGCAGATAGGTACCTAGTGTCTGTAGAACTGTCTGTCCCTAGATAACTAATGAAAAACTAGATTAATATTACTTGACTTTCAGAATTTTACCACTTTTCTCTTTTAAATGCACACTACTCTAAGTCAATGTTGTACTGCTCAGTTGGTGCACAGAACACTAGTATGATAGGAAATGATTTTAGGTAATATGTACTTTTAAGTGATTACCTTTTAAATATGTTTGATAGACACTTCTTTCATTCATCATAGATAGTAAGTAGTTTTAAAAATAATTATAATCAAGTAAAAGTAAACAAGAAAACTTGAAGCTCAAATACAGGTAAAATCTATTCTGTTAGAAGTCTCTGGGGAAGAAGCAGGCAGGAAGGCAAATGCCATGCTACCTTGAGCTGGAAGGCCAGTACACAGACACATTGACTTATAGGGTCCTCCATGTCCCTCTGTGTGTCCTGAGGACTGAGCTATAAGCAGCCCCCTAGAGTGAGGTAGGTGAGATGCAGCCCAGATTCTTTGCTGTATCTGCTCTCTGTGACATCAATGTTTGAACTTGTTCAGTTTGCAACATGAACCAACTTGTTTTCAAAACAAAAATAAAACACCTCTGTGTTAGACTGTGGGTACAGTCCTATCACAGGCACAGAGGTCACCAGTCACAAAAAGGACATGAAAAAACAGTTCAGCACAGTGCAGATGGTCACTTACGCTGCAGCTAGAACCAGAGCTATCATATCCCCAGGTGCTGGGGTCAGGAGACCTCTCTTCAGAGGGTTAAGGATGGTGTTCTCTGTCCCTACAGGATGTGCACTCCATCTGAGGCAGTCAATTAATTAACTCCTCTTTTTAAAAACTGGAAACACTTTGAAAACTAACACGTGACTACTGCACAAATTCAGATAAAACTCAGAGGGTAAAGTTAACCTGTAACTGTATTCTCTAGGCCCTTACTGGCATTTTAAAGTCTATAGACATTTACTTCTAAGAATACATATTTACTTCATAAACATGGACTCATACTCTACGTTTTTTATAATTTGTTTTCTGATACTTATAATAGATGTGGACATGTTTCAACAAATTATCATGTGGGCTTAAATTTCTTAATATGAATACGCTCACTGTGTTTTAATGAGTATGTAGCATTCCACTGATTTACCTTAAGCCTTATTGGCTGACAATTAGATTTTGCAATGAATACTTACAAATATAGACATGAACAGGAATATATCTGGGAAGATGTATTTACTAATGTCAAAACTCAGTGCTCTACCTTAGCCACTGGTTTCTTTTAAATAAAGTTGATAAGAAGCCATTTCACCTGTAAACAGATGAGGAAACTTAATAGGCAGAATCACAGCCTCTTTAAGAGCTTCTTTGGCTCCTTCGAGACCAGCAACATCACTCCACTTCACATTCGGTCGCTCTATAACAATGGCACCTGCAAAATATTGGGTCATCTTTCAACCGAGGAAGACTAGTTCAGCAAGCTAGAAAGCAACATTTAAAACCCACAGCGTAAAGTCGTCTGGGAAAGGTCTTAGTACTAAAACCTTCTAAAGTAATGCAAGGAGGAAGCAGTTAGAAATCATCAAGAGGCAGGAACTTAGGTGGGTGGCTGGACAGCTAAGGGCTGGACTCAATGCCTACATTTTTGCTGCCTCATCAGTGCAATGACACTAATCCTACCTAGCAAAGCAACACAGACAGGCTATCACAAGGATCAGGTGACACAGTATCAGAGCTGGGTACGGCCCTGGGCAATCAACGTACTTCCCAGCAGGGCTGGTTTACGGTTTCGCTTGTTAACACTCTCAGGTGAGAATACACTTCAGTGATTTTAACTAAAGACAGAGGAAAAAGTCAGAGGAAAGTCAGAAGGGATAGAAATGAGACAGGAGCAGATGATGGAAAAGACAAATGTGTCCCTAAACATCTACAGTTCTTGAGTTTGCCACTTTTCGTCTAGCTTTTAAACAGAATCATTAAAAAAATTAAAGTTACTTAAAGGGATGATTTAGTTCCTCAAAGCAGTACATTTAAAAACTACAGCAAGTGTTACTAAAAAAAAAAAAAAGCCTGCACTTTATTAGAAGACGCTTCCAGCTATTTCCATTACAAGTGTTCCCATTCTTCTAGTGTGTAAGAACTGCTTTACTGCAAATCACTAAAGAAAGAGTCCAAGATGAGAAGCAGCCACTCTTGTGCTGCGAAATGGCTGTCAGCAAAGCACCTGCAAGTGTGAGGGTCTTGCATTCAGACTCCCTGGCACCTATGTAAAAACTCTAATGGTGGACATCTATAAGCCCACCTCAGAGGTAGGGGGTGGGGGGCGTGCAGAAATGGGAGGATCCCTGAAGTTCACAGGCTGTCGGCCAAGCTGAACTGGTTCAATAACAAAGCTTGTCTCAAAAACTAAGGTAGGATAATCTAAGAAGATGCTTGAAGTCACCCTCTGTCCTCTACATAACACACACACACACACACACGCACACACACACACACACACACACTCTCTCTCTCTCATATATGTACATGTAAATTAAATAAATGCAAAAAAATTAAAAATCAAACAAGTTCCTGAATTACCTAACAGAAAATCTTAATAACAATCATATATTAAATCCCATAGTCTAAAGCACAAGTAAAATATTAAAACACTATTTCACGAATAGAAATTTTAAAAATGATAATGTGTTTGTATGTGTACAGTCACACACGTGTGTATTATGTCGAGGTCCATTCCTCAGGACCATCCACCTTGTCTAAGAGCCGGCGCTCATTGAGCAGGCTAGGCTGGCAGGCTAGCACGCCTGACAGATACACCTAGCTTCACCTCCCCAGCACTAGGATGACAGATGTATGTCACCGTGGCTGGCCTTTGTACATCGGGCTTGAACTCAGGTTCTTACCATGCTGTGTGGCAAGCATTCTACCGACTGAACTATCTTCCTGGTTGGAAGAAATAAAAATAATAATCCATTAAGAACCCATTAAGTTAAAAGATGGTCAAAAGCCAGGCACGGTGGCACATACCTCTATTCCCAGCACTTGGGAGGTGGAGACAGAAGTATCAGAAATTCTAGGTCATTCTCAGCTACGGAAAGTTTAGAGCTAATCTGGCCTATGTGAGACACTGTTTTCATGTGTGTATGTGTGTGTATTTAAAAGGAGATGGAGAGAGACACCCCACCTTAGAAAGGCTAAAGCTCCATTCATACTATTTCATACTGAGACTCCAAAGGTTTCTATATTTAAAAGTTGTCTTTGGATTTACAGTTGATAGGAATTTACAAAAGTCTCTGTTAAAAATCCTAATTTTCAAAATTGAATATATGATCTACTTTTTACCAGGCACAGGGAGATGTACAGGGAGAAACCCAAACTAGCAAGACAAACAGAGAACAGCTTTTTGTCCTACAGTCAAAAAGTCTACTTAGTGTACAACTGTCAACAATGTGCACAGTAAGCATTATATCACGGAGGGCAGTACAGTACAGCAGTATAAACTCAAAGTTCTCTCGGGGACTGTATCTATTGCCACAAAAGTTCTCAGCATACAAACATACACTAAACCAAACCAATCAAATAACAGTAACAAAACTCTATTCTTAGGGGCTGGAGAAATGGTTGAGTGTTAAGAGCATACAATGATCTTCAGAGAAATCAAGTTTGGATTCTAGAACCCACCTTGGGCAATTTACAATTGTTGTTACTACCAGCCCCAGGGAGATCTGACACCCTCTTCTGACCTTTGTGGGCATCCACTCACATGCGGCATGTATTCATACAGATATAGACACTCACACGTAAGTAGAAATAAAAGAATAAATCCAAAACCAAAAACCAACACCCCAAAACCTCAGCTCTCTTGCTTATGGGTTTCAATGTACCAGGTTTACAATATTTTCCTACATAACAGTGGGTTAATGTAAAACAGAAATATTGGCAAAGCGAAGGAAGTAGTAGAGTTAAAGGTATAACACATACACACAGCCCTCTGCACATATGTACACACATACATAGACACACCCTCTACAATATGTATGTATATATAAGTATAGATATATACACACATATACATGTATATATAAGTATACATGTATATATAAGTATAGATATATACACACATATACATGTACAACACACACACACAGCCCTCTGCACATATGTACACACATACATAGACACACCCTCTACAATATGTACATATATAAGTATAGATATATACACACATATACATGTATGTACACCTGCACATATATACATTTATGTATGTACATTCACACATCCCTCTGCACATATGTACACACACTTCTGCGTGATATGTACAAGTCTATGTGTAGATATGTATACACACCCACGTACATGCACATTCATGTGCACACACACACATACATACATACACACAGACAAAAACTCACTCTCACTATCTAGTAACCAAACTGAGTATATAAAATGGGAATCCTTTTTAGTTAAATATTTTTTAGGTGACTTAATGGTACAAGTACAAACTACCCACGCCTAAGCATAAAGTATACTTGGAAGGTCATTAGCTGGCTTACAAAAGAACAATTAAAGAAATCAGAAATTACGTGGATCCCTTTTAGATATCCTGAGCTCATCATCAGGCCTCAAGAATTTACTAAGACCTCTCTGAATTGCCTTGATTTCCTTTCCCTACAAGAAATGTCCATTTTCAGGATGGGGACTCAGATTCTGAGAGGTTGGAGAACTTGCCCAAACCTAGAAAACTTTTATGTGGCAAGTCTGATCAGAGTGTTCCCGATCTGTAACTGCAGCCATTCCATTATGCCACTATAATGTAGGACAGCAGAATCAAAGGGCTTTGATCTATGTATTGGATAAAAAGAGAAAAGAAAATGTAATAAAATAAGCATATCTGTGAAACTGGAAAGTGGAGGAAAAGAACAGGGAGGAAATGAAGCCACAGGCCAATGGCAGCCATGGCAGTAGGATCACTATAACTCCTAATCCATGCTGTTCCTTGGGCCTTGTAGTGTGACAACAGTGGCAATGTTGCCTAGCTTACAAGGTGCAAATAAGTGAAAAACAGTAACTTCTGGCAGCCTTTTAATTTTCTTTTTTAATTTTTATTTATTTAATGTATGCATGTTCTGCTGCATACAACTCTGCCTGCCTGAAGAGAACATCAGATCCCCCTATAGATGGTTGTGAGTCACCATGTTGTTGCTGAGACTTGAACTCAGGACCTCTGGAAGAGCAGCTAAGTGCTCTTAACCACTGAGCCATCTCACCAGCCCTGATGGCATCCTTTTAAAGGCAGATTTTATTTTTTTTTAATCTATCGAAGAAAAGAAATCCTAACTATTAGAAACTTTTGAGACTAAATCCTAATCTGGAACCAATCTAGTATATGACCCACCAGCAACTAAAGCCATTTTTTGAAATTTGATGAAAAAGAGGGAAATAAAATTGTTCAAGCAGACAATCCATGAGTATTTTCAATAAGAGTAAATTTAAACATGAAATCCACAGTAACCTTGAAGTTGATTCTGCAGTTTCTTTTTTTCAGGATCATCAGATTCTGCTTCCCCATCACTGTCATTCCTAATGAAAAAAATTTAATATATGCAAAAGATCACTCACTGCTAATAAACAATGCAAAAGTGAAGGAAAGATTACCTGAAATATTTACACAACAAAAGACACTGACATCAAAATTGATTTTTACTTCAGTGTTTCAAATGATGCTTTTAAGAATATATTAAAACAGAGAACAGGCAAATAATCAATAGGAAAGTACACACTGGAAACGGACAAGAGTGGGCTAAAGTCAGGATCACCTGCACCCTCGTGACATACCTGTGCATGAACCTAATCACAGGAGTGTGCCCCACACTACTCTATAAAGGACTTAAAGGAAAGGAAAATGATGAGCTACTATGAAAAACATTAGGACCAGGCAAAAACTGGAACTCAACAGGACTTTGTGTTAGGAAGAAAGGGTACAATACATAAAAATGTACAAGAACAGAGAAAGCTTCCTAGTGAAAATCTTAGGAATTCAAAAAAAAAAATTGCCAACCCACTTGTATTGGTTAGCTTTTGTGACCTAACCAAGACTACCTTCGAAGAAGGATTCTGAGGAACTGCCTCGAACACACTGCAGTGTGGTGGGCACATCTGTGTGGCAGTATCTTGATTACTTAGTAACATAGGAAGGTCCAGCCCACTCTGGCAGTGCCATCCCTAGGCAGGTTGAGCTTGGGCGATACAAGAAGGATGAGCAAGCAAGGGAAAGCATGCTAGTAAGCAGCATCCCTCCATCATGCTCTGCGCCAAGCTCCTGCCTTGAGTCCTTCCTACCTTTGAATCCCTCAGCGGTGGACTATACTTTCTAAACCAAATGACATCACTTCTCCTCACATTGCTTTTGCTCATGGTATTTTAGCACAGCAGTAGATAAGCAAACTAGAACAGCGCTATATCACATCTAGGGATTTACATTGAGGTCATTTTTAAAGTTCACTACAAGGACAGTCATACCTATAGTACAACTGTGGAAAAAAACAAAAATAATTATGTTCAATAATGGCTTATCACAAAATACACTACAGCTTTTGAAAACAATGTTGTAGAAACACATAATGGAAAAATGTTCCTGCTACAATGTTGGGTAAAAAAGTGATACAGAGAAGAAAAATCCTACCAACTTTTAGATTTTAATATATCAGAGGGTTGAAAAACTTGACAGGACTTATGACTGGGTGATAAAGCCTTGGTTATTTGTAGCATGGCAGAGTTACAGATGAAGTAACTACTGAGAACTGAGTCACAGACACTCCAACCCCTTATTCATGCTATCTCATGCTGTACAAATCATTCAATACAGGTTCCCTTCATCCTCAGCAAACCTGAAGTCCCCCAAGGTGAAGGTTGCTTGTGTGAAGAACAAATCTTCAGGGAAGACCATGGTTTGCCCTGAGGAAACTGAGGCAGAGGTCTTCTATGTACTTCTGAGCCCTAGTAATGGCTCATGGGAGAGGTGGCAACAGCAAGATCTCTACTTGAACATAAAATACCACAGGCATGAATTTACAATTCTCTGTCCCCAAATGGAATCCTGGGTAATTATTTCTCTTAGTGATGGGAACCCATCTGTGATTCTCTGTACTCAAAATTCTATAAAATAATCCCTGCAAGAACACCTTTCCTTTTAATTAAATCAGCCAAAGTGAGTTCGGCTGCTTGTAACTGATAATTAGTATAAAAGAAAGATCAACTCTCCTCTGTCTGGCTGCCACTGGACAGCAGATGACTACGGGGTCCTCAGTAATACTGCATGTGTCCCAGCAGACAGGGAAGATCCAATGTCTCTAATGGAAAAGATGCCTGTGAGATGTGGAAGCCCTGTATGCTCATGATGAATTCTTCCCTTTACGTGCACTTCATGTTGGGAACTAGTATGTACAGAATATAAAATACTCTTGGCATGCCACAGACACTGTTTTCCTAACCTAACCTAACCTAAATTCCCTAGTATTTCAACAGAGAATATAAAACCCTGAGATTCTAATTTTCTTCAAACTCTGCCACACACTTTAAGACAGCTAACTCTAATTTTTATATCTGCCCCCATCCTTAAAATAGACAATGTCTAGTAAATGGGCAAAATTTCACCATGAACAAACATGGAAGGAGAGCACTGACTAAACAGCTCCATCTCTAGTTCCCTCATGACTTTGGGCATCACATGTACCTTGCAGAACATGAACTGTGAGCATCACAGGCTCCAGAACTCATCAGATCCTCAGTGTTTCAAATCCAGCCAGGCCACATCAACTGAAAAATCTCATTTTCCTAATGTGATTTGGAACCATGCTGGCACTCATTTGTAGGACCATCAAGAGCAAATCTGGCTAGAATAAGTCCTCCCTGCTTAGCAGAGTTGGGCACAAATCCACTAAACGCTCTCTACATTTTTGATACCTCATGCATCTAGGAAGGCATTCAAAACCTGGAGCTTACTGCTTCAAAAATTATGCTGTTGTTTCTTCATGATGACATAATACAAATCCACAGAGAAAAAAACCTTTTGCATAAAATAAAAATTAATGACACTGTTAGAGTTCGCTTTCCCTTTGTGCACAAGGTCAGATGTAATTCACAGATCACACACTTCTACAGTAGTACTGTCTTACTGACAGTCAGGGGTGTGCTGGCGTCATGACTGTAGTGTTTTCCCAATTACTTGAAAACACCTTGAAAAAAGGTAGGAGAGAGAGAGTGCAGTCAGCACAGACTAGCAACTCTGGTCTGATGGTAGATGCTTCCAGTTTCCTGGCCACACTATCTCTATGTAACCACCCAACTCTGTTATAGGACAAAAACTGCTGCTGGGTGGTGGTGGCACACGCCTTTAATCCCAGCACTTGGGAGGCAGAGGCAGGCACATTTCTGAGTTTGAGGCCAGCCTGGTCTACAAAGTGAGTTCCAGGACAGCCAGGGTTATACAGAGAAACCCTGTCTCGAAAAAAAACAAAAACAAAAAACAAAAAAAAAACAAAACCAAACAAACAAAAAACCTGCCTGAGATAACAGTATGTAAGTGGATGTGCAAGGCTATGTCTCAATAAAACTTAATGATTGAAATAGGCAATAAACCCACTTAGGCCCATGAACCATGGCTAGAAAATCCCTGGCTTAGACAAAAGAATCCTATTTCACAAGTGAAAAGTTATAGGATACAAAATCTAACACTTTAGAATACATACATACCCCTTCTCATCAACTGGGCCTGACTGTTCCTCTTTCACGGGCTTCTGTGGTTTCTTCTCCTTTTTCTTCAGATATTCCTTTAGTTTTTCTGCTCTATCAAGATATTCTGTACACTTGGCCCTGATACTTTGCTTGGCTTTATCACCTTGTGCTTCATCTGTAGAAGGGAACGACACACTATGTCATTAGTATTTGTTGTGGTTTGATATGGAATGCCCCCACAGGCTCATGTATCCAAATGTCTACAGTGGGTGGTGCTATATAGGAAGGTTACAGAACGTTTAGGAGGTAGAGCCTGACTGGAAGAAATATGTCACTGGGGTAGACTCTGAGGTTTATAAAACCTGGCTCTATTTCCTGTTGTCTCATTTCCCATGAGTTGATGAGATGTAGTCAGTTAACTTCCTGATCCCAACCAAGGCTGGACTCACTCCTGCTGCCTCGCCTTCCCTGCGATGATGGGCCAGATCCCCTCTGGAACTGTATGCAGACCAGAATAAAGCCTTTCTTCCCTAACTTGTTTTCTGTCATGGTATTCTTCAGCATCCAGAGAAAGAATCAAAGAGGTATATTCTTTAACCAGGAACTTCTGTGTTGGAGGAGGGAGGAGAAAGCTTCTCTAATTCATTGTATCCAGTGATCATCAGCCCTCTTTCCACTCAGGGTAGGAGGCCAACACTGGGTTTGAGTTTACAAACAAAACAAAACAAAAAGCTCACAGCAAAATAGTAGTTATTCTAAGTTAATATTATATCATAATCAATAAGTAACAATCTATAGGTTACAAATTCTTCCCTTAACCATTTGCAGACATCTAAACACTGTTTATCTCACATAAAACCAACCACAAGAGCGACAACAGACAACAATGACTGCACAGTAGGGATTACTAAAAGCTGGAATTGGAGGGTTAGGAAAGTGGAAGCTGGATTTACTCTCTGTATACTGCTTGCATATATTGACAGAGAAAATTAATAGAAGTGAATAAAAACTTTGATATAAAAGATATATAAGCCATAGTTAACTATTTCTATTAACATCTTTGTCTCCTTTATCTCAAAGTATACAAAGAGATGGAAATTGCCTACATTATGTGGACTACCAACATTGTAATTTTTTTATATTAAAGCTTCTATTGTAGTTGTTTTGAAATGTGGACTTTAGCAGTATGGGCAACACATAGGACTATCCTCATGTCTCTTAAATGTTACATTTCATTCCCCGTTTTAACATACACTCTCCCCTACAATTAAGTAGGAAAGTTCACATTAAATACTTTTTAATAACCCAATGGTGCTAAATATAAGATTGGTGATGGACCTTACAGGTTTTCATGTACTTGTTTCAGTGTTGAATATCCAGTTTCCAGAACAAACATCAATAATAAACATCAAATAAGAATTTGTTAAATAAACGTAATACCTCCCTACCTATTTTTACAAGAAAATAACTTTTAACATATGCTCAGAAAATGGTTGTTCAAATCATATAATCTAGCTGGATTATCTATCCATAAAATAAAATTCTCTCTACTGAATGCACAATAAGATACTGTTATATAAAGTAATAATTACAACAGCTGGCACATTGCTTGATAGTATTAAAAGCTAGGAGAAAGGAGTTTCTCTTTAATGGTGGTTTAGATTTTTAGAATTCTCTTGGCTTTGTATTTCAACTTTTAGAAATGTCCCATTTCCCCCTCCTAGTGTACAGGTTTAAAGAGAATAGAACATGCCTTACATTTAACAACATGGAGAAAATACTGCACAGCATGTTGGTAGAGTTGAAGAGCTTCCTCATAGTTCCCAGCTTTGTCTTCCTGGGCTGCTTTGCTTGCAAGATCTATTGCTTTCTGTGTGAGGGAGGCAAAACAATACACTTAAAATGAAAGCATAAATCTTAAGCTTGAAGCAAATAACACCCCCCCCCCGCAACATACATAAGGGGGTGGGGGGCACAGAGTGGATTTAATTAAGAGTAGTTAGGGAAATTCTCAAAAGTTAAGTACTGTTAGACTGAAGACATGGCTCAGGGGTTCAGGGCACTAGCTAGTCTTCTGGGAAACCTGGGTTCAATTCTCAGTACCCACATGTCAGGTCATAAACTTCTGTGATTTCAGTTCAGGAGATCTGACACCTTCTGCTGCCCTCTGTGGGTACCAAGCATACACATAGTGCACAGGCACTATGCAGGCACAAGACCTAATCACATAAAATAAACTTAAAGCATCTGAAAAAACCTTGGTGCTGCTTTGCCTAAAGCACAAACAGAACACAGAGATAAAATCCTGTATGGAACATTGTGATATTAATGTTCTGAAAGGTTCCCAAAATGATACTGAGCACAGATATTAAAAACCAAAATAGTATCACATCAAAGAATATTAAAAGGTCATTAAAATATTATAAAATTTTAGAAACATGGAAAGTATTTGAGGGGCATTTGTTGATGATTTGACCCAAATTCATTTTCTACCTTTTCATATCTTCTGTGATAAGACCTTCAGTAGAGATTAAAAAAGGAAGACCTTCCCAGAAATAGAACCATACCAACATAGCCAAGCAACTATTTAAAAGTGATAGAGAACCAAGTCTACAATGAGAAAGTAGGCTCTTAAAATGGAGTTAGAGCAAACGGACATCCACGAGGGAGCAAAAAAGAAAAAAAAACAAAAAAAACAAAAACAATCTTGCCTTAAATCCTGTATGTCCAGGAAAAACTAACTCAAAATGAGCACAGACTTAAATAAAAACTTTTAGAAAACAAAACCAAAAAGAAAAAAGTTCTTAGATTTAACTCCAAAAGCACAATGTATAAAATGAAAAGATGTTAACATGAAAACATATCAGTTAAAACATTTGTTTTCTGAAAGATCCTGATAAGATGATGAAAAGACAGTATAGACTGAGGGAACACTTGTGAAACATCAGACCAAAGAGAAACATCTACTAGAACACATACAGGGATCCTGAAGACCTAACAGTTTAAAGGGTCTTGCTACCTAACCTAATTGATTCAATATACCCACACAGTAGAAGAGAACCAACTCTTGCAAGCTGTCCTGACACGGCTGCACACACACATTTAAAAAACCCAATTAACTAATATATTTCATCAATGAGACCATATAGATGGCATACCATTATTGGTCATTTGAATAATGCAAATTAAAACCACAATGAAAAAACAGATACCTATCACAATGGCTAAAATTAAAACCAATGACAACTTCGATGCTGGTAAGAATGCCGAGAGCGTATAATGGTTTTGCAGTTCTGGAGAACTGGCTTGTATTTACTGAACAAAATATGTAGCTAATAATATAAACAAAGAACTGCACTCCTAGACAATCCCCCAGAAAAGGTATGATTTATGTTCCCACAAAACTTGTACATAAATGAATGTTCCAGATAGCCTTCAGTGGCTTGACGAGCAAACTGTTCCCAAACTGCACAGAAAATACACAAACACACACAGAAGTACAGGTCAAACTGGGGGATAAGTAAAACCTGCAGAGGGTGTCAACATCAATATCCTGATGTGTTATTGTCACAGTTTTACAACATGCAAGTGGGGGAAGGGTCTACTGGATACCTCTCATCATTTCTGAAAACTGCATGTGATCTCAAGATAAAACGTTTTACAGGCTTTCTCTGTGTAGTCCTGACTGTCCTGGAACTCACAGAGATCTGCCTGCCTCTACCTGGCCTTCAAAATAAAACTTTGACTAAGCATTGTAATTTAGAGGTTGGAGAGATGTCCCAGGGATTAAGAACACTGGTCTTCCAGAGGTCCTGCATTCAGTTCCCAACATCTGCATGGTAGCTCACAATCATCTATAACTTCTTTTCCAGGAGATCCAATGTCCTCTTCTGGCCTCCATGGGCATTAAGAACACACATGGAACACAGGCATAAAGCAGGCAAAATACCCATACACATAAATTACAATAAATTGTAATTTAAAATACATGCAGACATATGAAAATAAGGAAGGAGCATAAACACTCCAATGGGGAGAGAGTATAGGCATGGGGCTAGTGAGCTACCACAGTAGGTAGGGAATAGGTGAGGATGCCTGCCACAGTAGGTAGGGAGTAGGTAAGGGCACCTGCCACAGTAGGCAGGGAGTAGGTAAGGACACCTGCCTGCCACCAGGACTGATGACCTAAGTTTGATTCCTAGGAACCATTCAACAGAAAATGAGAACAAACTCCCCCAAGTTGTCCTCTGACCACCCACAAACGCTATGGCACATGCTTGTGCGCACACACACACACACAGACGGATGGACAGACTGATGGGGGTGGGATAGTTTTACATGGATAGCAAACATTTAGGAGTGGTTCGCCTTTAGATTTTACTTTATGTTCTCTGCAAGGTTTTTATTACATTTCTGCAATTTTTCTCTTCCTGGAAAGCATTCACCATTCTTCTTCAAGTACACAGAATTTTACAGGGAAAGAAAACCACAAGCATATCAGCACACAGACCTGGGTTCAAAGCTAACCCCAACACTAATTTACAGCATCTCTCTTTGGGCACACACCACCTCAAGAAGTTCGAGTTTCTGATACTGTGAAACGGGATTAACGCTGGCCTTGAAGAGTTGTTCTGAGGAGTCAATGAGATCCCATCACACACTGAGCCAATCACAGTTGGTGCTTACCTTATCTGAGATCACAGCACCTTCGAGAAACATGTCTTACCTATCCTAGGAAGAGTGAGATACACCCTTCTGGGATGTATGAGAATTAACCTCTAATTCTCTTATAATCTTATGGAATTGTATTTAAATTCTGGTGGCATTCTGTTGTTGTTTGCTTTCTTGGTTATTTGCATTCCGCATTAGATTAAAAGCATCTATTTACAAAGATTTTTATTTTGTTCCTTGGGGAAATTACTCATTTAACAATTCTTCATCAAAATTTTCTTGGTTAGAAAGCTGAAAAGTCTGATAGAGAAAAACCACAGTCGAACTAACCACTAACACAACTGAAGCTCAACATCCCTCTTCTTACCTCTCACAGCTATACTTTTAATATTTTTCAGTCTCTATCTAGCTCACTGAAGAACATCCAACAATCCAATTAACATACAATGCATTCTGGTTACAGAATCAAACTACAAATGTTGAAAAAGAAAGATGAGTACCACAAATGAAATTATCTTTAATAGCCACAGGAAAGCCTTTATCAATTAACGAATACATTCACAAAAGCAAAATCATCAACAACAAATCCACTAACCACCCTCCAAAACAACCAAAACAAAACCCCAGCATTTTCCGAATAGGGCTACAAAATATAAGGCTACAAAAACTCTGTGGAAAAAAAATATACATACATATTAATAGTGAGCTTACTCTTAATTCTTAAAAATGAGCCATGGTTGCATTTAGGCTTTATAAAAGACAGCAATCATTCATAATCTTTTAGGTTGAGTTTCAGGATAAGACCCACTAGACAAGCCTCTACTCCCAGTCTTGGTGTGGAGTGATCCCTATTCAAATGCCCTTCTTTTGGGTGGAATTTCTTCAGAATCAATTATTCTATGTTAAGGAAATATGTTTACATTATCATTGTTACTTATATCAGACACTGAACAAATACCTATTTGACTACCAGAAGACCAATATTTAAGGGTACTTTGTCCTACTCCTTGGTAAGAAACTAACCAACCTATTTGGCTACAAGTCTTGGTTATCCTTCTGGACCCCAGGGGCGAACCAAGGATGATGGGAGGCGGCCTTACAAACATTTGCCAATGCACACCGTTCCATGAAGCAACAATAACCGCTTTCTAACATTATCTTAGGAATCCGAAATGTATCTAGAAAACACTGAGTTTTTGTTTTTGTTTTGCGATGCGTGCGGGAAAGTGAAGATACAGATTAAAATACTCCCTGATCTTAAATTTAGTAATTCGGGAGAACATACTCTTAATGAATTAATGGGGATGGTGTGTTGGCTCTCTCTAACCTAAGGTTCTTGGACTATTCACCGGATACCTGGACATCTTTGTTTATCAGCGTAAGGAACTGAGAAGGCAAACCTTATTCTAAACTGGTCCAGAGTACTGCTTTGGGGAAAACAATAACAAAAATATAAACAAAAACAAAAAACCCTTTTCCTTTCTTCCTGGTGGACAGACTGGAGATCTTCTTGATTGGAGAGATCTGCCCAGTTCGGCCCAAACTCCGCTGTTTTGTTTTCCAATCTCACAAGCAAACCAAGAGTCCCAAAGACCGTGAGGCTGAGGCGATGCCAAGGCCGGCCCCACTGGGAAGCGCCCCTTCGCCCGGGTCGGGTCTGCGCGGCCCCGCCCTCCTCCGCCGGGGACAGGGGCGCGGCCGCTTCTCCGTCCCCCGCCCCCACTCCTTCCCCGCGGGGCTCCGGCTCTCCAGAGGGGCCCAGAAAGACCGCGGTACCTGGAGGTTGGTGTTCGTGGACGCCATGGTGGAGATCCGAGGGGTCCCCTACAGACAAGGCCGGCAGCAGGGCCGTCGAGTTGCGCCCGGGTCACCACCGCAAACCCTGCGGAAGCTGGCGACTCTGAGACCCCCAGCGGCAGCCCCAGCTCCCGAGCCGTAAATCCAGCAGGAACTCCAGCAGCCACCCGACCCTCCGCCCAAAACTTCCGTAATTTCGAGCCCCTTAGGGCTCTGGTCCCGCCTCTGGCCCGGGCACTTCCGCTTCGTCATCCGCACACGCGCTAACCTGTCACCCAGGATGCGTTTCGCCACAAATGAACTCTCGCGAAATGAGAACAGGAAGCCGAGATGCGGAAGTCAGCCTAAAGGCATGTGGGGGATTCTGGAGTGAAGTCTGGTGCTGGAGAGGGACGTCAGTTGTTAAAACATAAAAGTGTGTAGCTCAGCTAATGTATCGGACATTAACATTTTAGTTTTAGTAAGCAATAGTACAGTCATTTAAGATGCTACTAAGAAAACTGGGTGACAAATACGTTGGAATTCGAATTTTTTTTTTTTTGCAACTCTTGTGCAAGTGTTTCAAACTAAGTTTTTCTTTTCGAAATTATTGCTATCTGCTCCTTATATTTCAGCACAATAAAATACCTATTGTGTATATAAAATGGTAAAATGTAAATGGAGCCTTCACCCCTATTGACTAGTGTTTACGGCACTGGGAGGTACTTTGCACAGAACCAGAGGAGAAAGGTAACCATCACCCAGCTACAAACCATGGGACCTACAGTGCTGCTTGCAGATAGGCTGGCTCAATACTGGCACAAATGTAGGAATAACCAGCAACTCTCTGATTGGATATAAGGCCCATCTATGGGATGGAACAAAACTGCTTGGGTAGCCATGAACTTTAGATTGGATAATCATGGTCTTAGGAGAAAACCACATACTGTTGTTCTGATTTAAAAAAAAAAAAAAAGCAATAAAAATGACTCCCAACAACATTCTGCTACACCCATAGATCAGTGATTCACTCTCCAATCATCAAAGGAGTTTCCTCTTGTAGTATACGTATACGGGGAACTAACCAGAGACCCGGAACTGAACAGTCAGTGTTCAGTGAGAGACCTAATGGGCTATCTTCATCCCTCCACCTCAGAGCAAAGAAATCTAGAAGAGGAGGAAAGACTAAGAGTCAGAGGAGTTTGGATGACTCCAAGGAAGCAAAGTCACAAAAGGACTTGTGAGACCCTGACTTAGAGCGTTTCTCCCTGGAAGGTAAAGCCCCTAGATGTTCCCCAAGCTTGTTTTCCCTGATCTCTAAAAATACAGCTAGAAAGAAGCTCTTTGTTCTCTAGAGCCAGCAAAAAGTCTTTTTGTTTCTATACTGTACAATCAGAGATGCCTGCCTTCCTGTGCCGAGGACACGGAGATAAAAATTCAGAAAGAACTCACTACCCACTCCTTCCTTGTAAATTTCACCAAGGACACCCGGAATAGAAGAACTCCTCCCAACTCCTCCCAATTTTCCTCCCAACTCCTCCCAACTCCTCAGCTAGCTGTTAAAAACCCCCTACTGTCACTGCTTGGGGTCGAACTCCCCTGCCCTGCTAGAGGCAAACTGCAAGAGGTTTTATTATCAGCTAGCTGATAATAAAACCTCTTGCAGTTTGCATCAGGTGTGGTTTTCTATTGGGACACTGGGGTGCTGGCCAGCTCATCCCGGGACTTGAGCGGAGGCCCAGCTTCGGGGGTCTTACAGACTAAAGAGCAGGGTTCAAGTCAGATGGGGTCCCAGCACTGAAAGGGGGAAGTGGATGAGGGCTCCCACCCTAACCAAGAAACTATCTGCAATGACACTCACTTACAAAGGAAAAATTAATTTTCTCCAATGAAGCCTTACTGGGTATATAAACCACACTTAAGGACAGGTCCTAGGCCAACACAAACAAACTCAACGGTATTTTTGTAGACTTTTTGTCTCATACTTTGAACATTCTTTTCTACCTTGTCTTTTTCCTGTATGTTGTAGTTTCTAATTTTGGGCTTTAATGTAATGTGTGTGTGTGTGTGCGTCTATTTCATTGGGTTCTTTTTCTTCCTGTTTGCTTTCTAAAGAGAGAGAAAGAAAGCAGAACATGAAGGTGGATGGGTGGGAATGTGGAAGGGACCTAGGAGGAGTTGGGGAATGAGAAATCAAAATCTGGATATATCTCATGGAAAAACTTTTCAATAAAAATAAGATGGAAATGGAATTCTTTATGTGCATAAAGGTTTACAAAATACTTGTGTATATATTTTATCTTACTGAATTCTATGAGAAATGTGTCTGATTTTTATAAATGAAGTTAATTGGATGATCAAGAAAGCACATTGCACAGCTGGGTGGTAAACTTAGGTCACTTATCTCCAAGGGCAATCTCATCTGAGAACTGAGGCAAACAAGCATAGGCTGAATGAACCCTGACTCTGGAGTGGAGGCTCAGTTCCAGTCGCATGAACAAGGATGCCCTAGAGAAGTGTCATCTGAACAGAATCTCAAAGTCTTAAATTGATTTCCACAGACCAGGACATTTCAGACAGCAGTCAAAGCAAGAATAAATGCACAAATGAAAGCCATCCAACGTGTTTATGGGAGTCTGGCATGCAGGAAACAAAGATACTTTGGAAAAAGAGCAGCAGGAAATGAAGTTAGGAATATATCAGCAGGCACTGATGGATGCTGAGTGCTTCATGCATTAGGCTTTTCTAGAAGGCAGAGAGGGCTGCAGAAGTCCTGCATTATTGGTCTTTTTAGATTTTATTTCTGGTGAAGTTGTGATTGGTGGTATGTTGACTTTATGAAGATGGATGTGGGTATTGTAGAATGGACCAAGAGAAAGCTGGTAATAGGATGAAGTAAGAGGCATCTTGTTTCTACACTTTAAGAAAGAGCCATAGAGCCAATAGGATATTCCCCATTCCTGGAGTACAAACCTTTCGTCCTGACTTAAGGGCTTTGGTTAATAGTAGATCATGTTCCTCAATTGCTTTTGATTAACTCAGCTTGTTAAATAAACACACAGATATTCTTCAAGTGCCTGTTCAATGTCATTTTTCATGATGTCTTGGATGTGTCTTCGTTCTCACTACATCTTGGCACTTGAACTCCCTAGATGTTGCACACTAACAACTTGTGTGTCACAAATAAGAAAAATCTGTTACTCCCATTTTCGTACAGTATCCTATCTTTCGAGGGGTAAAATCTCCAAGGTCCCACTGCTTTAGAGCACAATTTCCTGGGCACTAAGCCTTCCATGTTTTATAACACCCTCTGCCCTTACATTGACATACACCTACAGATTACCTGCTTAATTAATATTAATTAAACAAAGAAACTCCCTTTCCTCAAGGGA
Organism: Mus caroli; assembly: GCF_978045245.1. NCBI lineage: Eukaryota > Metazoa > Chordata > Mammalia > Rodentia > Muridae > Mus > Mus caroli. The sequence goes on from NW_028227256.1 coordinate 103,679,322, forward strand.
AATCTTTCAGGGAAACACTTTCAGACCTCAGGAATTATGGGAAATGGGGAGATCAGTAGAGCTCATGGAGGCATTTGTGGATTCAGCCCTTCTACATGAAATTTAGTTTCATAACGACAAAATTCATCTCAGTCTTAAAGATTTAAAGGAAGCACCTAACCGTAAGACCTTTCCTGTAGCCAATACAATCATCTATGTATACCCAGAAGTCAGGTTTCTGCTTGTTGAGTTTCCATCTCTTCCATGGCTGGGGATACAACTAGTAAGCAGGCCAAGTGCTGGCAGGGCTGGTCTGTGAATGAGGTGACTCACCTGCATTATCAGGCTAGAAACCTGTTGGCCCACTTGGAGCTGCATACGTCTCTGAGCATACTGAAGTACTGTGAAAACCAAGTCTGCTCTCAACTTAGGTTATATTTTTTTTATTATTCTGTAAAAAAAAAAAGTCTTTTTAATGTAGTTTAATTTAATTTTATTGACTTGTGTGGGTGTTTTGTCTGCATGTATGTCTGTGTACTCCATGCTTGCCTGATACCTGTGTAGGCCAGATGAGGTGTCAGATCACTAGAGCTGCAGTTACTGATTACTGTGACATAGATGCTGAAATGTATTGAATCTGGATCCTCAGGGGGAGCAGCGAATGCTCTTAACTTCTGCACCATCTCTTTAGCCCCTCATTTTATTCCCATGCAGCCATAAGAATAAAGCCATAAGGAGTCTTGGGAGGTGAGGTATGGGTTTTGTAGTCAACCTATCATTGTCAAAAAAGGATTTATTCTCACTTGCATGCATGTTTCTGTGTGTGCAGGTGTCCATGGGGTCCAGAAGAGGGCACTGGATCCCCTGGAGCTCGAGTATAGGCTGTTGGGAGCCGAGTCCCTTGGTGTAGATGCTGGGAACTCAACTCCAGGAAGAGCAGTGATCATTCGTAACTGCTTGAGCAACCTCTGCAGCCCACACAGAAGTTTAAAAATGCTTTTCAAATATTAATTAGCATGTGCTTGTTGGAGATTGGTTCTAATGCTTTGATTTAGTTGGCAATCTATGTCTCTAGACATTGAAGGTCCTTGTCCCCAATTGGTTTTTGATTGACCAATAAAGATGCCAACAGCCAATGACAGTGCACAGGGTGGGACACTTAGAGTTGCTCAAGTAGGACACAGAGAGGAACGGAGCAGAATCTCCATGACCCAGAAAAGGAGGATGGGACACATTAGTGGCAGGAGACAAAGCCAACAAGCCATGTGAGTGACCACTGGCCACTTCCCCCATTGGACTTTAGGCAGCAGAGGAAGGTTTAGGAGTGTTCAGCCTTTGAGGTCGCCAAAGCATTTTAAAAATGAGCTAATGTGTGTGTGTGTGTCTTTCATTTGAGGATCCAAAAATAGCTCCTGGGCAGATGTGCGTGTGCGATCTGCTGGGATCACAAAGCAGAGTAGCAAAAACTCCACAAGGGATTGCACTATGACAGTTTCATATATATATATATATATACACACACACGCACACACACATATATATAGTGTATATTTTATCATATTTATACCCACTTCCTTTCCCCAATTAGCTTCCTTTCTACCTTAATCTATTTTCAGTGTGTGTATGTGTGTGTTGCCTATGGAAGTTTATTAGGGTTGTGTATAGGAGTATGGGTGGCAGTTGATTACATGCACAGGTTCACCTTACCATTGGCTACATTATTGAAGAAAAAGAACATGGTAGCTTTAATTTTCTATTTAGCATACCTTCAGAGTGACATTTCCTGTTGTCTTTATATGGGTAAAAATCTATTATATTAACTGTCACTATCTCAAGATACAGCTGTGGATTGAAGGCATGTGATGGTTAATTCCAGTTGCCAACTGGATGAAATCTGGAATCACCTGGGAGATAGGGCTTACCCATGCCTGTGGGAGATTGTCTTGATTAAGGTAATTGAGGTTGGAAGACCTGTCTACTCTGGGTGTCATCATTTCTTATGCTCAGAGCATGAACGGTTAAAGCCCCCTTTAACTAAGCTAAGCACAAGTATTCATTGCTTTCTTCTTCCTGACTAAGGATGCAAGTGAGCAGGTGCTTCTAGCCTCTGCTGACATCTCTGGACCACGGAGAACTGTATGTCACTTTAAGCCTAATAACCCCTTCTCCCTTAGGTTGCTTTATTGATTATTTTGTCACAACTACAGGAAAGAAACTAGGACAGATATTGGGATAGAATAATCTTTTAGTTAAAAAAAACATATGAAGATGTACTTGTTAGCATACAGTTTAACATAGCGTTTCAGAAGTGGGGCCTAGGTTCAGTCATAGAATGTTCCAGCACTGAATAGCACTATCTTCCAAATAGTGACAGTGTCATCATTAAGCTAATGATTATTGGCAGGAGCAGCACAATTTTGTGTACTGTTATCTGAGCTTACTGAACATTTCTAGGAACCATAGTACATACTACTGCTTCATGTGCCCATTTGATTGTTAAACCAGGTCACCTCAACAGAGTTAAACAGAAATACAGTTATCACAAAATAAGAGTCGCAGTCATATGTATACCAGAAAAGAGTAAAAGCTGACTTTTTCCCATAATGCCTTTTCCTTTCTGAAGGCAGTGCAGCCCTGGTTTCTCCTTTTAGGAGATGACCTGAATCCACATCAAGCAAGTCTTCCTCCAACTGTGGGCGGTGCTGACATCTCCCTTTTGCTTTCAAAGTCCATCAGCATATATCAGTCTTGATTCTGTAAACTAACTTTCTTTCTTTCTTTCTTTCTTTCTTTCTTTCTTTCTTTCTTTCTTCCTTATTTTGGAAACAGGGTATGATGTTTGATTTAAAAAATCAACTTCATGGCATTTATGCATGTGGAAATGTGCATGTGTGTGCAGAGGCAAGAAGAAGGGACAGATCCCCTGGTGCTGTATTTCCAAGTGGTCATACGGCATCTGACCGGGGGACTGGGGACTGAACATGTTTCTTCTGCAAGAGTGATGTGCACTTTTGACCACTGAGCAATCTTCCCAGTCCTCAACTGTAAATATTTTAAAAAAATGACGTATTTCCATGAAATGCACAAATTGATTGTAGTTTATGTAGACCACATAAACTTCATTAGCTGAACACTGAGTCAGGAGCCCCTTTGGTACAGTTTTAAGTGAAGATAATGCTCTATCTAGGTAGAGGAGATATGAAGACAGAGGAGTGATCCCTGAGGGAAAGGTCAACTCGAGGGAAACCTAGGATCACAAGTAATCTTACATTCTGCTATATGACTTACCAGTTTCTGTGTATTCTGCTATATGACTTACCAGTTTCTGTGTATTCTGCTCTATGACTTACCAGTTTCTGTGTATTCTGCTCTATGACTTACCAGTTTCTGTGTATTCTGCTCTATGACTTACCAGTTTCTGTGTATTCTGCTCTATGACTTACCAGTTTCTGTGTATTCTGCTATATGACTTACCAGTTTCTGTGTATAATGTGTGAAGATAAATTTGGGCTCTTCCGGTCAGACTAGCACCGGGGTAGCTAGGGCGCAGGGTCGGCTGACACCCGCCAGCTACCCACGACACCCGCCACAGGATTTTGAGACTTCTGGTGAGTGGTACACAGCTTCTGCTCCAGTCCAATCGCGCGGGACCTGAGACTGCTTTGGTTGGGGAGGCAGAAATCCTGCCTGAGTAGGGCCACGAGCCTCTTCCGGTCAGACCAGCACCTGGATAGCTAGAGTGCAGGGTCGGCTGACACCCGCCACAGGATTTTGAGACTTCTGGTGAGTGGTACACAGCTTCTGCTCCAGTCCAATCGCGCGCGGGACCTGAGACGGCTTTAGTTGGGGAGGCAGAAATCCAGCCTGAGTAGGGCCACAAGCCTCTTCCGGTCAGACCAGCATCAAGGTAGCTAGGGCGCAGGGTCTGTTGACACTCGACATCTACCCACAACACCCGCCACAGGGTCTTAAGACTTCTGGTGAGTGGAACAAAGCTTCTGCTCCAGTCCAATCGCGTGGGACCTGAGACTGCATTAGTTAGGGAAGCAGAAAACCGGCCTGAGTAGGGCCACAAGCCTCCTCGTGTCTGACCAGCACCTGAGTAGCTAGAGCGCAGGGTCGGCTGACACCCGCCAGCTACCCAGGACACCCGCCACGGGATTTTGAGACTTCTGGTGAGTGGAACACAGCTTCTGCTCCAGTCCAATCACGCGGGACCTGAGACTGCTTTGGTTGGGGAGGCAGAAATCCGGCCTGAGTAGGGCCACGAGCCTCTTCCGGTCTGAACAGCACCTGGGTAGCTAGAGCGCAGGGTCTGCTGACACCCGCCAGCTACCCACGACACCCCCCACAGGATTTTGAGACTTCGGGTGAGTGGAACACAGAGTCTGCTCCAATCTTTAAACAGTGACAACAATAACAACTAATCCCAGAGATTACCAGATGGTGAAAGGTAAACGTAAGAATCTTACTAACAGAAACCAAGACCACTCACCATCATCAGAACCCAGCACTCCAACTTCACCCAGTCCAGGGCACCCCAACACACCGGAAAAGCTAGACCCGGTTCTAAAAGCATATCTCAAGATGATGGTAGAGGACATCAAGAAGGACTTTAATAACACACTTAAAGAAATACAAAAGAACACTGGTAAACAGGTAGAAGACATTAAAGAGGAAGCACAAAAATCCCTTAAAGAATTGCAGGAGAACACTGGTAAACAGGTAGAAGACATTAAAGAGGAAGCACAAAAATCCCTTAAAGAATTGCAGGAGAACACTGCTAAACAGGTAGAAGACATTAAAGAGGAAGCACAAAAATCCCTTAAAGAATTGCAGGAGAACACTGCCAAACAGGTAGAAGACATTAAAGAGGAAGCACAAAAATCCATTAAAGAATTGCAGGAAAACCAGACCAAACAAGTGATGGAATTGAATAAAACCATCCAAGACCTAAAAAGGGAAGTAGAAACAATGAAGAAAACCCAAATTGAGGCAACACTGGAGATAGAAACACTAGGAAAGAAATCTGGAACCATAGATACGAGCATCAGCAACAGAATACAAGAGATGGAAGAGAGAATCTCAGGTGCAGAAGACTCCATAGAGAACATCGGCACGACAATCAAAGAAAATACAAAATCCAAAAAGATCCTAACTCAAAATATCCAGGAAATCCAGGACAAAATGAGAAGACCAAACCTACGGATAATAGGAGTAGATGAGAATGAAGATTTTCAACTCAAAGGACCAGCAAATATATTCAACAAAATTATAGAAGAAAACTTCCCAAACCTAAAGAAAGAGATGCCCATGAATATACAAGAAGCTTACAGAACTCCAAATAGACTGGACCAGAAAAGAAATTCCTTCTGACACATAATAATCAGAACAACAAATGCACTAAATAAAGATAGAATACTAAAAGCAGTAAGGGAAAAAGGTCAAGTAACATATAAAGGCAAGCCTATCAGAATTACACCGGAGTTTTCACCAGAGAGAGACTATGAAAGCCAGAAGGGCCTGGGCAGATGTTATACAGACACTAAGAGAACAAGAATGCCAGCCCAGGCTACTATACCCAGCCAAACTCTCAATTACCATAGATGGAGAAACCAAAGTATTCCATGATAAAACCAAATTCACACATTATCTTTCCACGAATCCAGCACTTCAAAGGATAATAACAGAAAAAAAACCAATACAAGGACGGAAACCACGTCATAGAAAAAGCAAGAAGGTAATCCCTCAATAAACCTAAAAGAAGACAGCCACAAAAACAGAACACCAACTCTAAAAACAAAAATAAAAGGAAGCAACAATTACTTCTCCCTAATATCTCTTAATACCAATGGACTCAACTCCCCAATAAAAAGACATAGACTAACAGGCTGGCTACAGAAACAGGACCCAACATTTTGCTGCTTACAAGAAACTCATCTCAGAGAAAAAGATAGACACTACCTCAGAATGAAAGGCTGGAAAACAATTTTCCAAGCAAATGGTAGGAAGAAACAAGCTGGAGTAGCCATTATAATATCTGATAAGATTGACTTCCAACCCAAAGTCATCAAAAAAGACAAGGAAGGGCACTTCATTCTCATCAAAGGTAAAATCCTCCAAGAGGAACTATCAATTCTGAATATCTATGCGCCAAATACAAGGGCAGCCTCATTCATTAAAGATACTTTGTAAAGCTCAAAGCACACATTGCACCTCACACAATAATAGTGGGAGACTTCAACACACCACTTTCACCAATGGACAGATCATGGAAACAGAAACTAAACAGGGACACAGTGAAACTAACAGAGGTTATGAAACAAATGGATCTGACAAATATCTACAGAACATTTTATCCTAAAACAAAAGGATATACCTTCTTCTCAGCACCTCATGGTACCTTCTCCAAAATTGACCACATAATTGGTCACAAAACAAGCCTCAATATATACAAAAATATTGAAATTGTCCCAAGCACCCTATCAGATCACCATGGACTAAGACTGATCTTCAATAACAAAATAAATAATAGAAAGCCAACACACACGTGGAAACTAAACAACACTCTTCTCAATGATACCTTGGTCAAGGAAGGAATAAAGAAAGAAATTAAGGACTTTCTGGAGTTTAATGAAAATGAAGCCACAACATACCCAAACTTATGGGACACACTGAAAGCATTTCTAAGAGGAAAATTCATAGCTCTGAGTGCCTCCAAAAAGAAACTAGAGAGAGCACACATTAGCAGCTTGACAACACACCTAAAAGCTCTAGAACGAAAGGAAGCAAATTCACCCAAGTGGAGTAGATGGCAAGAAATAATCAAACTCAGGGGTGAAATAAACCAAGTGGAAACAAGAAGAAAAATTCAAAGAATCAACCAATCGAGGAGCTGGTTCTTTGAGAAAATCAACAAGATAGATAAACCCTTAGCCAGACTCACTAGAGGGCATAGGGAAAGTACTCTAATTAACAAAATCAGAAATGAAAAGGGAGACATAACAACAGACCCTGAAGAAATCCAAAACACCATCACTTCATTCTACAAAAGGCTATACTCAACAAAACTGGAGATCCTGGATGAAATGGACAAGTTTCTGGACAGATACCAGGTACCAAAGTTAAATCAAGATCAGGTTAATGATCTAAACAGTCCCATATCCCCTAAAGAAATAGAAGCAGTCATTAATAGTCTCCCAACCAAGAAAAGCCCAGGACCAAACGGGTTTAGTGCAGAGTTCTATCAAACCTTCAAAGAAGAACTAATCCCAGTTCTTCACAAACTATTCCACAAAATAGAATCAGAAGGTACTCTACCCAACTCATTCTATGAAGCCACAATTACTCTGATACCTAAACCACATAAAGACCCAACAAAAATAGAGAACTTCAGACCAATTTCCCTTATGAATATTGATGCAAAAATCCTCAATAAAGTTCTCGCTAACCGAATTCAAGAACACATCAAAACAATCATCCATCCTGACCAAGTAGGATTCATCCCAGGGATGCAAGGATGGTTCAATATACAAAAATCCATCAATGTAATCCATTATATAAACAAACTCAAAGACAAAAACCACATGATCATCTCGTTAGATGCTGAAAAAGCATTTGACAAAATCCAACACCCATTCATGATAAAAGTCTTGGTAAGATCAGGAATTCAAGGCCCATACCTAAACATGATAAAAGCAACATACAGCAAACCAGTAGCCAACATCAAAGTAAATGGTGAGAAGCTGGAAGCAATCCCACTAAAATCAGGGAGTAGACAAGGCTGCCCACTCTCTCCCTACCTATTCAACATTGTACTTGAAGTCTTAGCCAGAGCAATTAGACAACAAAAGGAGATCAAGGGGATACAAATCGGAAAAGAAGAAGTCAAAATATCGCTTTTTGCAGATGATATGATAGTATACATAAGTGACCCTAAAAATTCCACCAGAGAACTCCTAAGCCTGATAAATAGCTTCGGTGAAGTAGCTGGATATAAAATTAACTCAAGCAAGTCAATGGCCTTTCTGTACACAAAGGATAAATAAGCAGAGAAGGAAATTAGGGAAACAACACCCTTCTCAATAGTCACAAACAATATAAAATACTTTGGCGTGACTCTAACTAAGGAAGTGAAAGATCTGTATGACAAGAACTTCAAGTCCCTGAAGAAAGAAATTAAAGAAGATCTCAGAAGATGGAAAAACTTCCCATGCTCATGGATTGGCAGGATCAACATTGTAAAAATGGCTATCTTGCCAAAAGCAATCTACAGATTCAATGCAATCCCCATCAAAATTCCAACTCAATTCTTCAACGAATTGGAAAGGGCAATCTGCAAATTCATCTGGAACAACAAAAAACCTAGGATAGCAAAAACTCTTCTCAAGGATAAAAGAACCCCTGGAGGAATCACCATGCCTGACCTAAAGCTGTACTACAGAGCAATTGTGATAAAAACTGCATGGTACTGGTATAACGACAGACAAGTAGACCAATGGAACAGAATTGAAGACCCTGAGATCAACCCACATACCTATGGTCACTTGATCTTTGACAAGGGAGCAAAAACCATCCAGTGGAAAAAAGACAGCATTTTCAACAAATTGTGCTGGCACAACTGGCGGTTATCATGTAGAAGAATGCGAATTGATCCATTCCTATCTCGTTGTACCAAGGTCAAATCTAAGTGGATTAAGGAACTCCACATAAAACCAGAGACACTGAAACTTATAGAGGAGAAAGTAGGGAAAAGCCTCGAAGATATGGGTACAGGGGAAAAATTCCTGAATAGAACAGCAAAGGCTTGCGCTGTAAGATCGAGAATCGATAAATGGGACCTCATAAAGTTGCAAAGCTTCTGCAAGGCAAAAGACACCGTCAATAAGACAAAAAGACCACCAACAGATTAGGAAAGGATCTTTACCTATCCTAAATCAGATAGGGGACTAATATCCAATATATATAAGGAACTCAAGAAGGTGGACTCCAGAAAATCAAATAACCCCGTTAAAAAATGGGGCTCAGAACTGAACAAAGAATTCTCACCTGAGGAATACCGAATGGCAGAGAAGCACCTGAAAAAATGTTCAACATCCTTAATCATCAGGGAAATGCAAATCAAAACAACCCTGAGATTCCACCTCACACCAGTCAGAATGGCTAAGATCAAAAATTCAAGTGACAGCAGATGCTGGCAAGGATGTGGAGAAAGAGGGACACTCCTTCATTGTTGGTGGGATTGCAAGCTGGTACAACCACTCTGGAAATCAGTTTGGCGGTTCCTCAGAAAATTGGACATAATACTACCAGAGGATCCAGCAATACCTCTTCTGGGCGTATATCCAGAAAATGTTCCAACCGGTAAGAGGGACACATGCTCCACTATGTTCATAGCAGCCTTATTTATAATAGCCAGAAGCTGGAAAGAACCCAGATGCCCCTCAACAGAGGAATGGATACAGAAAATGTGGTACATTTACACAATGGAGTACTACTCAGCTATTAAAAGGAATGAATTTATGAAATTCCTAGGCAAATGGATGGATCTGGAAGGCATCATTTTGAGTGAGGTAACATATTCACAAAGGAACTCACACAATATGTACTCACTGATAAGTGGATATTAGTCCAAAAACTTAGGATACCCAAGATATAAGATACAATTTGTTAAACGCATGAAACTCAAGAAGAACAAAGACCAAAGTGTGGACACTGTGCCCCTTCTTGGAATTGGGAACAAAACACCCATGGAAAGAGTTACAGAGATAAAGTTTGGAGCTGTGAAGAAAGGATGGACCATCTAAAGACTGCCATATCCAGGGATCCATCTCATAATCAGCTTCCAAACGCTGACACCATTGCCTACACTAGCAAGATTTTGCTGAAAGGACCCAGATATAGCTGTCTCTTGTGAGACTATGCCGGGGCCTAGCAAACACAGAAGTGGATGCTCACAGTCAGCTATTGGATGGATCACAGGGCCCCCAATGGAGGAGCTAGAGAAAGTACCCAAGGAGCTAAAGGGAACTGCAACCCCATAGGTGGATCATTATTATGAACTAACCAGTACCCCAGAGCTCTTGACTCTAGCTGCATTTGTATCAAAAGATGGCCTAGTAGGCCATCACTGGAAAGAGAGGCCCATTGGACTTGCCAACTTTATATGCCCCAGTACAGGGAATGCCAGGGCCAAGGTGTGGGTGTGGGTGGGTGGGGGACTGGGGGGGGGAGTGTATTGGGTACTTTTTGGATAGCATTGGAAATGTAATTGAGAAAATTACCTAATTAAAAAAAAAAGATAGATTTGGGAGGCTGGAAAGATGGCTGAGCAGTTGAGTACTACTATTGGTGAAGATCTAAGTTCAGTTTCCTGCACCCATATCAGGTGGCTTCAAGCCGTCAATAATTCCAGCTCCAAGAGATCCGATGCCTTCTTCTGGCCTCACATGTCCTGCATTTACAGGCCTATGCCCATGCAAATAGACATACGTGATTAAAAACAAAAATAAAATCATAGAAAACAAATAGGTTTGGACATTTTTTTGATGGAAAATTCCAAACCAACAATCCTAAGATTTTTTAAAGCTGATGTGTTAGAGTACTTTAAGGAAAGGGTTTTAATTTAGTAAGGCATTTAATACTCCTGTTCCTATGATAGCTGTAATTAGGTTGAAGGTTAGATCAAAACATATGGCATAGAATTCTATTAAATATATTTTATTTTTGTGTGTATGCATGCATACTGTATGTGTGCATGTGTGTGTGCATGTGTGTGTGTGCATGTGTGTGTGTGTATGTGTGTGCATGTGTGTGTAGTGTGTGGTATGTGTGTGCATGTGTGTGTGTGCACATGCAAGTACATGCTTCTGCTCTTGTAGGAGTCAGGTTTCCACTTCCACTGTGGGTCCCAGTGGTCAATCTCAGGCAGGCACAGTGCTCACACCCATGTGACCTATGAGCAACTATTCCAGGCCAAGGAGAATACTCAGTGTGGAAAGGATTCCAAGAACACACATTAGAGATGGTAACACAGCTACTGCTGAGCCAATGATATTTTTCAAATAGTTAGCTAGCCAGTGCTGGTTGAGATGCTGATGGGTGCACTGCAGACTTTGATATCCAACAGATTCACCGGGAAATCAAACATGGACTTGTTGTTCTGAAAATCTGCAATACAGCAGAAAAGATGAAGCAGAAAGCAGCCTTTGTGCCCCCAAACGACTGAAAATACAGTGGATGCTTTAAGGAGTTAAAAACAAGTGGTGAGAAATGCCTGGACTCAGTGATTACAGAAAATGCTGGGCCTGAGCTGTGTCTGCTGCAGAAACTGGAGACAATGAAGGAATTTACTTGTTCATATAAAGACACTCAGTGCTACCAAGGAGAGCTTTCTTTTCCTATTATTCAAATTGTAATGACAAAATGGAAGTTTTGAAAGCCCAAATGTTTATTCATAATCTTGGCTAAAGTCCACATTGGAGAACTAAGAGTAAGTTAAAAAAAAACTACTGCCAATTCAATTATTTAATTTCACTGTATTAGAGTGCAAGTTGCCAAATGATCTCATTACCAAATTATATCCTAAGGTCATCCTGGGAAAATAAGCTATCTAATGCCAAGCAAACTATCCCCAAGGGTAATTTCTGGGCAATGATATATTTGAGAGTTGCAAGATGGCTGTGTTTTTTCATAGGAAAGAAATCACTTTTGCTCCTGGTACTCTTTGATGTTTCTACAGCTTACCTAAGCTAGAGCAGAAAAGCATTAACACAAAGAGTATCACATAAGACACATCCAGTGACCTGTAAATGACAGCAGATAGTAGTCAGAAAAGCAACATTACAATAGGTTTTATAAAGAGAAACTTAGGTCTATAAAATTACATGGGGGCCAGGGACATGGCTTGGTCAATAATGTGCTTACTTGAATTCAGATCCCTAATGGTGACATAAAACTCTAGGTGTGGTTCTGTGTGCTGAGGATGCAGACAGGAGGGTCCCTTGAGTTTCCTGGTCAGCTACTCTTGCTGAGTTGGCAAGCTTCAGGTTCAGAGAAAGACTCTCAGAAACATGGAAAACAATAGAGAAGACACCTGGTATTGACTTCTGGTCTCTATATCATGATCCCATGCTCCTGTTCATTCACATGTAACACACACACACACACAGACACACACACAGACACAGACACACACACACAGACACACACACACACACACACACACACACACACATAGAGGCTTCTAGAGTTAACCACAAACGTTTTCTATATATTCCTCTGAAGAGGCATCCATAGTTATTAAACACACAGCCAGGCCGCATTATTCACAAAGGCATAAAAGCACAGCAGTGCTCAGTTCTCATGTTTGTGGGCCTATCTTTTAAATGTGGGGCTTTTTAGAAGCAAAAGGTTCAAGTTGCCTCTTAAAGGAGAAAGTATACTATCCCTACTAAAGGAAGAAATACCCCAGCACAAAGCAGTTTTTCTGTGCCAGGAACAAGTGAGAAACTCTAGAAAATGGATATCATAAGAGCTCTGAAAATGGCAGATCTAGGTCAAGAGATATCCTTTGGAGGGGCATGGAGACATTAGCTTATTCATAAGCCAGATCTCTTCAAAGACCACAGAGTGTAAAGTATCATGTAATTGATCCAAGCAGCCAACATGTCAATCAAGAGATGTATACTGGGTTGATTATTACGTGAGAGCCATGTAACCCTCCAAGCTCCTTCTAAATTTCTCAAACGAGAAAGAGGGGCATTGTACACATATCATGTAACCCATGGGCATTACAATACAATTACATCTTAGAAATAATGGTGATGTGATTTTCTATGCTATGCCTGCTTACTGTGAAGTGGAGGACATGGCTATCTCTAGGCTTAGAATTCTCAAGTTCTAGGTTTGAATCCAGACTTCAGCTCGACAGCCCAGAGCCTTTCTTAGAGCATTAGAAGGGGTCTGCTTGGAAGGATACACCACCTCGAAACTCAGCTGCAATGTGAAAACTCAGTTTTCTTTTGGCCTCAGCAAGAGCAGACTCTGCTCCCATGTTGAGAAGGCAGCTCAGGATTTGGTTCCTCTGAGTAGCCAGCCCATCCCTGCACGAGTCACTGGACCACTCTGTTCACTCTTGTCACACACTATTGCACAACGCTGGCTTCTTTCAATAGGAATGGATTACGAACTCTGAGAACAGGACTAGTGCGTGGATATGGAGGTATTAGGGAAAGTGATAAGACAAGATTCTTAGAAAGGTTCACCCACTTGCAAGTGTGAACAGTAAATTCTAGTTCCCAAACCAGTGAGTGAACTGTGCTTGATGAGGGGTAAGACACTTAGCTAGAAGTCAGCCCCAGAAGCAAACCCCGCTGGCAAAACATAGAAGCTTTACAATTTTCAAAGAGTCATGCTGGTACCTGGGAGACCAAGAGATGGCACACACATGCATGCTATTCTGTTTTACTAAAAGAAAGAGGAAACATCCAACAGAATCCATAGTGCGGTAAAAATGCAGAAGCACAGGGCATTAAGACCCTGCTCTGCAGGGATCATGATGACAAAGAGGAACCTAAACTATGACAGAAGAAAGTACTGAGCTGAAGAAGTCCCAATCAATCAGCAACATAGCTCTAGCTCAGAGCCTGTGGGAACTGACCTAAAGACCCGTGGGACCCATGGGTGTTACATGTAGGAAATAACTGCAAGGTCTAACTGCAATGCACCACAAAGGCATCGTTCCATGTACCTGAGTAAAATAACGCTTGTCTTAGTCAGGGTTTCTATTCCTGCACAAACATCACGACCAAGAAACAAGTTGGGGAGGAAAGGGTTTATTCGGCTTACACTTCCATACTGCTATTCATCACCAAGGGAGTCAGGACTGGAACTCAAGCAGGTCAGGAAGCAGGAGCTGATGCAGAGGCATGGAGGGATGTTCCTTACTGGCTTGCTACCCCTGGCTTGCTCAGCCTGCTCTCTTATAGAACCCAAGACTACCAGCCCAGAGATGGTCCCATCCACAAGGGGCCTTTCCCCCTTGATCACTAATTGAGAAAATGCCTTACAGTTGTATCTCATGGAGGCACTTCCTCGACTGAAGCTCCTTTCTCTGTGATAACTCCAGCTGTGTCAAGTTGACACAAAACTAACCAGTACAAATCTCTTCCAACAGAGGCCAGGAGTAAGTCTCCCTAAACTTTTATGCTCAACAGTCTCTATCAGAGAAGGTTCTATGCTGTGGTAGACACACTGATGTGCTGGTTCTCAACCTGTGGGTCCCGACTCCCAGGGTTCCCATAGCAGGCAGCATGCATGTCAGAATTTTACATGACGATCCATAACGGTAGGAACATTACAGTTACGAAGCACTAATGAAATGATATGATGGGTGGGGGTCCCCACAACCAGAGGGACGGTATTAAAGGGTCACAACATTAGGAAGGTTGAGAAACACTGCCCTAGGCCCATAGCTGTAAAGTTGTTTTCATTTTTCTCCTAGGAACAAAATGCTATTTCTTGCTATTAAGTGTTTCAAAGAGGTAAAAGTAATGGTGGAACATTCCCACCCCCATTCACTGAGCATCCATTACAGCCACAAACCCAACCAACTGCCTCTCATCTTTGCAGCAACCTTATAAAGCAGGAATCATTGATCTTGTTTTAAGATAAGAGTAAATTTGAAAGCACTGAAGTGGGACTGTCCTTGGGTCTCACTTCGAAATTACCAAGACTTTGTTCCTATTCTGTTCCCCAGGAGTCAAGCATAAACGCCAAAACACACCTCCACCATGCACAATGGTCTTGAGTACTGTAATTACGTTTGGCTTTGAGGGACTGATTTAAAATACCAAGCCATTTTAGAGATAGGTAGCGTGGTAAGGAAAACATAGACATGAGAGGCTAAACAACAACCGGGTGTGGTGGGATGGGATGCAACTGTAGTTTCAGAGGATCTCATGAGCCCCGGGGCTCAGGGACTCAGCTCGCGGAGTGCAGGTGCAGGGCGTGTGCAGATTCTCCCTGAAGACCTTTCAAGGATGTTAGTGTTGCTTTTGTTTCATCCCCCCTCCCTCAGTTCGGAAGTTCATCTCTGCTGGGAACACCCTTGTTAAGGTTCACAGGCGAAGAAAAGCCAGAGTGGCGCGCTGGACAGGGAGTGTGAGAATAGAGGTCCGTGCTGGGTCTGTTTTCCTCCACAATAGCAGAAGCTGCTGTGCGCAGCAGGCAGGAGTACAAGAAGTCACTGGGGGCAGCTTGTCATCAGTGTGAGAGCCATCTCTCCGTCCGCTCCATGCAGACATGCATCTGGCATAGAGGGTGGGGCCGTACTCATCTCTGTTGCTTTATTGATCCTAGAAGAACAATCTCCTCACGTGCATGTGGAGATAAATGAAATTGTAGTGGCTTTGTAAGTTTCCTAACGCTGTTATTTTGAAATAGGTCTGTGATTGGTTGAAAATAACTTAAAAATAACTTAAAATAACTTTTACTTTCCTTTTGTGTGTGTGGGTGTTCTGCTTTCATGTTATGTCTGCATTATAAGCACGCAGTGCTTACAGATGGCCGAGGACTGTGGCAGATCCCTGAAGCTGGACTTAAAGATTGTGAGCCATATGTGGGTGCTGAGAATTGAACTCTGGTTATCTGGAAGAGCAGTCAGTGCTCTTAATCACTGAGCCATCTCTGCAGACTCAAAAGAACTGATAGATAGATGGATAGATAAATAGATAGATACTCGGTCAAGTGCACTAATGCTTAAAAGAGAAGTGTCATGAATGCATGATTTCTGCTTTTCTAAACTTCCCTTCCTTAGTCAAGGGGACAAACAGTTCAGTATCCCAGGACTGCTGCAAATGGAAGAGACATTCTCTTAAAGCCCTGGAGGGTGGAAGTCTAATGTCAAGACATCAACTTGGCCAAACACTCTCTGAGGGCACATAACCTCTTCTCTATCCTGATGCCCACCCACAACACCTGACGTATCTGACTCTCTCACCACCATACCCCATGAGGGAGTCTCTGTGCCCAAGTCTCCCCAGTTCGTTATAAGAACATCAGGGCAAGAACTCTAAGTAATAACAAGTTATCAAAGGAAACAAATTTATGATCCAAATATTTCAAGACGGTTCCCAAAAGAACCAGAATCTGGGAACAATTAACTTCATATAACAGTAACTGCTATTGAGACCATTAACTATATTAGGACATTAAATATTGACTACCAAGTCTTCCCTTGTTATAAATATTTTATACAAATGACAGGGTGAAACTCCTTTATAAATAATAGCGACAGGAAAATTTGTAATTTTATTCATCAGTGTCTGCAGATCAGAAGGAGGCACTCAAATTATTTTTAAAAATTATTATTCAAAAATATTACAGAAAAAAAGTAAAATCTCTTAAATATTGATTTTCACTCTCATGACTTACAGGCTTATTAAAAGTTTCCCAATATTGGGTTCATCTATAAGCTTTAAAGAAATGCATTCTCTCATTCACCACGAATTACCTTCATTTTCTCAGTTTCTCTCACTTATCTTTCAATGAACAATCTCAAATTGGTTCAAAACAGAATTCATAGTACAAACAGTGCCAATTGGCAGCTTTCGTTTTTCAGACAAGTGTGGTACTCGCGACATCTACTGGCGACATTTAGAAACTACAACTTTCTGTTAAGTTGTGTTTCCTTGAAAATTGTCGAGGTATAGTGGAATATGCCTTTAATCCCAGCATTTAGCAGGTGGAGGCAGGTGGATCTCCAAGTTTGAGTCCAGCCTGATCTGCAAAGTAAGGTCTAGGACAGCCAGAGCCACACAGAGGAACACTATCTCAAAAAACCAAAAGGGAAAGAAAAATAAAAAAATTGTCAGAGGTAGTAATAGCAGGGCAGAAATTCAAGTTGGAAAGCAAGCTGGGAAGTCTGGCCCATAGCACTTTGGGTGGTATTAGAAACTGAATAACATTGTTCCATAGACAAAAGCATGAACAATGAGCATAATGAAAACTAAAAATTTTCTAAAGGCCACATATTTTTTATTTTATTTTATTTTTTTGATTTTTCGAGACAGGGTTTCTCTGTACAGCCCTGGCTGTCCTGGAACTCACTTTGTAGACCAGGCTGGCCTCGAACTCAGAAATCCGCCTGCTTCTGCCTCCCGAGTGCTAGGATTAAAGGCATGAGCCACCACACCTGGAAAGACCACATATTTTTAAAAAGTAAAACCAAGCAGCTGGTAGTGTAGCTCAGAGGTAGGACTTTTGCTGAGTATTTGTAAGGCCCTTGGTTGCATCCCAGCACTGCCAAAAGAACAACCAAATGAGACAAACTAATTTCAGTGATACTCACCTAATTTCACCTAATGTTACCAAAGCATTATCGTCCCAACATTGTGTCACAATAAGAAGAGAGAAGTTATTTACACTCTTAGGTTGTAGAGACTTCTCCACATGACCTATCTCAGTGAAGACTAGCCACATCCAGGTGGTTAGTAGTTCCTGGGGCTAGCAGCCACCATATTGGATAGTGTAGAACTTACCATAGCAAGGGCAAGGTGCAAGGCATACCCCATTCATAGGTTTACAATTTACCATCCACATTTCACATTGGTCCAAAATCAACCTAGAAATGGCCCACTATCCATTGATACACTGGTTTCCGAGAACCTAAAGTTTGATGTATCATTGTTGGTGGATCGAGAGTTCAATCATGGATCTGGAAGATGTGCGACGTTACCTACTCAGAGTCTTAAGCATCCAAGCTTCTGTTTTCTCTTGTTTTTATGATGCTTGGACTACTACACAGAGCCTCCTGCATTCTGCATAGGAGCTCTGTCGCTGAGCTACATCCCAGACATTCACGTTCTGGGCCAGTCGTTGCATTTGTGGAAACTGAAGCATGTGATCATGAGTAACACCATGGCTTTGGGTATCAGGTACCTGTCTGCTGGATGGGCCTACATCTCTCCTTCCAAAGCCTCCCCATGGTTGTAGCCAGCAGCCACATGACTTTGCATAAATGAAATAAAGTATATAGTGGATTAAAATTAATATAATGAAGCTAATTATGTTTCTTATTGATCTTGAAGATCTTTTTCTCTCAAGGCCTTTTGTTGAGTCTAATTAAAAGAAACTGTAGGAATTAATTTTGTCTACTAACCCGGAAGTAGACTTTAACTAAGTCGGAAGTTACACATGCAGGAGACTTCCAGCTATGGTTGTTCAATATGGTCTTGTCATATTTGGAAAGGTAGTTGCACATATCCACCTGTAAAAAGGGCTTCTTTTTTAACAGTGTGCCATCCACATAGATTGCATATCATACCACTTCCGAAGACTTATTTGATTTTTAATGTGTGGGCACCGAGACCCTAGGCTCCCTCTGGAGCTGAGCTGGTGTTATAGGTAAGCTGCTCACACTCTCCCTTCCCCTACCCTACCTTCGTGACATCCCTCAACCCATGGAGACGCTGAAACTTGGGTCTTCTGTTAGAGAAGCACACACACTCTTAATTGCTGAGCCATCTCTTCAGCCTTGCCACCTTCAAAGTAAACCTTTTAGTGAACCACTTTTGGTTTTTCCTAGTCTTCCTAGGGTCGCCTGAGTTGTGTGGCTTCCTTCTCTCTACCTCTCCTCTTCTCTGAGTGTCTTTCATCACATTTGACCAGTTGCCATAGAACTTTCATGTGTCCAAATGACATGCTGCATTTCTGCCTGTGGGTAATTAAATTCCAGCCATCACTTACTCCAGCAGTCCTCAACCTGTGAGTAGTAATATCTGCATATCAGCTATTTATATTAGAATCCATAACAGTAGCAGAATCACAGTTATGAAGTAGCTACAAAATTAATTTTATGGTTGGGGGTCACCACAACACGAGGAACTGAATTACAGGGTCACAGCGTGAGCAAGGTTGAGAACTGCTGAGCTGCTCACTGTTCATTCTGGAAGGGAAGGATTTGGCTATTTTCCTTCTCAGCCTGCCTCTTCCACGTTCTCACCCTTCCTCCTGTCCCGCAGGCCTGCTCCTGCCATGTGCTTACACAGATGCATGCATCTTCTGGTCCTACTACTCTCCCATGATAGACTGCAACCATCTGCTTTCTTGGTTTATGACTGGACTGATGAGTGCCAAAAGAATTATAAATTAGGTGAGATAGGCAAGGTGTTAAAGGAATTATACATTAGGGAGTTTGTAGGTGCCTTTTCAAGCAAGCCATGGAATGCCAGCAGCCAGTAAAGCTATCCCACCAAATTTCAACATAGACTTTCATGCCAGGTTTATCATCACTCCACACTTACGAGGGTAACTTTTATTTATTTATTTATTTATTTTTACAATTTCATACATGAATGACATATTTATATAATTTCCACACCTCCCTTTTCTCTTCTATTCCCCACCCCCTTTAAAGTTCATGACCTCTTCCTCAATTATTGTTTTACACACACATACAGACAGCCCATTCTGAGTGTTCATGTCTAACCCCTTGGAGGAGTCAGACAGCCAATCAGAGGCAAGGAGAAGATTAATTCTTCCTCTCAGCAGCCACAGAATGCCTGGAGCTCTTTTCTTTTTTCCCCCTTTCCTTTTTTTTTTTTTTTTAAGATAGGGTTTCTCTGTGTAGTCCTGACTGTCCAGGCTGGTCTCAAACTCAGATCTGCCTGCCTCTGTTTCCAGAGTGCTGGGACTCAGGGCGTGAGCCATCACCACTTCACTGCTTAGAGCTCTTCATCTAGATGTTGCTGGCTGGTCATTATGCAGGTGTTGTTTAGGCAGTCATACTGTTGAGGTTTCATGAGGGCAGCTTTCCTGGCACTTCTGAAAGACAGTATCTAGCAGATGTTCTGGTCCTCTGGCCTTAACAGCTTTCCCACCGCCTCTTCCACGATGTTCCCTGGGCCCCAGAGATGGGGTGACATTGTTGTAGATGTACCTACCTGCTCTGTTCCCCCTATCATGTGACCACTTATTTCATTGTGGCCAGTGTTCTGGAGCTCTCGAGAGCCTACAGAAGGACTTCTTGATGAAAGGTGAGAGCTACATTTACCTATGGGTATTAGGCTAAGCATTTAGAATGCAGTTCAAACTTAATCTGGTTTAGGAAAACAGCAGGCAAGGTTCACCTTAGGGTCCATGACCTCAACAGACATGGTAGGTGTCTAGGTTTAAAGCACCAGGCATGACTTTACCCCTGTTTAGCCCAGTTAGACAGCTGTTGGTTACCCCCAGATAAGTGTGCCATATTTTCAGCTTTTCAGTTTTGTTGTCAATTCTGGTTGTGCTGAGACTGATAGGAGAGACCTTGAGTGTAAATGAAAAAAATGCACAAGGGGTGTGGAAGTGACATCTAACAATACACACCTCCAAATGCAATCTCTGTACTCTACTTACAAAAGAATGGGATTGGAAAGGAGTTTGGAGTGTGGGAAGAGATCAAGGGTCGTGTGGATCTTACAGAGAGCTAGAGTTGCTCAGAATGAAGACACGAGCATGAGGGAGAGGAACGGTCAGGGCCAGGGTATTGCATCTAGAATGCTTGGGAGGCAGAACTGGAAGCCACAGGAGCTGAACCCAGCTGGGAGATGGAGGATTCAGGGCAAAACAAGACTTACCTTCTGTCCTGTGGATGGTTTGTATTGCAAGCCTAAAATTATTTTTATTCTTTTTTTCCATGTATTCAATTAAGGGAATTGAGGTTGAAAACCTGTGTGGTTACAATTATTTGCTTTCATTATTGAGTAGTAAATGTTCTTTTAACTTTGAATAAATGCCTAGACACTCGACAATACAATAAAAACACACAGTACCTAACAGGAACTTCACTCTCCCCCAATTCCCAGTCTTGATTGTCTGTTGGGCCAACCTGAGTAATTTCTCTGAAAGTGCTGTCAGAATGAGATAGCAATTATGTCACTCATTGGCAATAAACAGCTAGGGAGCCATCACTGAGAGGAAGTTTAAAAGAGTCCCCTGGGAATCACATTGTTCTGCTTCTAGTTCTGTGAGATGTAAATGGATCTCTAAAAATGTGTGCTTATGTGCTTTCTCTCCCTTATTGCAACATAAAATGTATCCCTGAGGTAAGGCCCATGCCATGATGACAGATTCAAGTATTCACAATTTATTCCTCAGGGTTCGGATTCAGTAACTTGGAGTGGCCAAGGACCTGAAATATCAACTATTTTTAACTGCCCCATAATTCTTCCCCTATTTTTCCCAAAGTATGAGTCTCTCAAGATTTACCAAAGATAGAGTGTGGGCGCTGTGTAACAGAGAGGCATTCATTCTTGGAGACTAGCCTTCTGAGATGCTCATGTAGGGGCCTGTTAGGGTTGCCATTTTGGAAACAAACCCTACTTGGAACTATGCCCAGTCCCTGGGCAGAGAACCTGTCCAATTCCATTTGCATTACGCAGCCAAATGTCTTGTCTGGTGAGGAAATCAATGAACTTCTTAGATATTTATGGGGCTAGATTTGACTGGGTAAAGAGGAAAGACAGCCTAGAAAAAGAGGTGCAAACCATCACTGGTATTTATTAGGAAAACACATCTTTGGAAATGTAAAATTCTAAATTATGGAATATTTCAATGATATTTAAAATGATTATATATAGCAAACTTAAACACCTATGATTATTCATCAACTAAATGAGAAGACATATTTTCTAACTCCCATATTAAAATACATATAAACCAAAAATGATTTGAACTCCCTTTTAAAAAAGGTTTATTTTTATTTATGTGTATATGTTTGTGTTTGTGTGTAGGTATGTACACTGTAGGTGTTCATGGCAGTCAGAAGAGTGTGTCAGATCCCTTGGAGCTAGAGTTACAGGTGATTGGATGCTTCTTACTGTGGGTGCTGGTAACCAAACTGAGGTTGTCTAGGAGAGCAGTAATCACTCCTGGCCCTGAAGTCCTTTCTCCAGCCCATATTTTTTATTCTGAGCAAATATAAATCAGTACTATGGATGTATGGAAATAAATTTCAAATTAGTAACTATGGTGGTTTGAAAATGCTTGGTTCATAGGAAGTGGCACTGTTGGGAGGTATGGTCTTGTTGGAGGTAGTGTCATTATTAGGGTAGGCTTTGAGATCCTCCTAGATGACAGTCTTCTAGATGTAGAACTCTTAGCTCCTTCTCCACTGCCATGCCTGCCTGGATGCTCCCATGATTTTGCCTTGATGATAATGGACTGAACCTCTGAACCTATAAGCTATCCCCAATTAAATGTTTTCCTTTATAAGAGTTGCTTTGGTCATGGTGTCTGTTCACAGCAATGGACAGCCTAACTAAGACAGTGATGTTGAAATCAATGAAGACCTGTGGCCTATTAATAATGTGATTATGGAGTTCTGGAGAGATGACCTAGCGGTTAAGAGCACTGACTGCTCTTCCCAAGGTCCGGAGTTCAAATCCCAGCAACCACATGTTGGCTCACAATCACCTGTAATGAGATCTGATGCTCTTTTCTGGTGTGTTTGAAGACAGCTACAATATACATAAGATATAATAAAAATAAGCCTTTAAAAATTATGTGATTATGGCTTCAGCTGTACAGTGAGAGTTCCTGACCTAATGTTTCTGAAAGGGCATTTGAGGGTTCATTTATCTGCAGGGAACTGTGAATTCAAGGAGCTTCACTATGTACACTATTGATGATATACTGGACAATAGTAACTGACTGATAGGCAGGATCAGAGCCAGACCAGTGAAAAACAAGCTGTGAAGTCTTTCTTCTTGGATCTGGAGGATGGCAGTCTGTGATTTCTGATAATGAGTGCTGTGACATTTGATCGAGGGTGATGGTGCGGGATGCACACCCTCTTTGAAAAAGTGGCTAATGACCTATTATTGTGATGAGTTTTATGATCAGGTTGGTCCCAGCTTGGCGGAGGAGAACATCTGTATGATGATTTCTGTGCCCCATTTCACCTCTATTCTTTTTTAAGATGCTTTTTGGCTTTCTGAAGATTATCTTTCCTTTACCTCACTGGTTTCTTCATTATTCATTTCTTCTGAATCTCTTTGTAGAGAGTGATACATTCATTACTTGTTGGCACAGGTTTCTTCTCTCATAGGTCATCTCAGCAAGCACAACAAGAAATATATGTATGTACACATTTTAATTTGTGGATATTCCCATATCAACCAAGCTATTAAAAACCTGCAATGCAGTACCATGGAAAGAATCCTACTGCTTCTATAAAGGTTGTTATGATCCATGCTGCGTCGTCTACGGTGTGCTGTGAAGATTGATCCTATAATACATGCCCTCTGTTGCTGAGCATCCCAAGTTACTTTTCATCAAACTTCATGTGGGATGTTGGAGGTGAGAAGATGCGATTGATTGTGTTAAGTGCCATCTTACTATGCTTAGGACAGTGTCAACGCACATTCCCTTATCTCTCCTCCTTCCACTCTTCCTTTCTTCAAGTTGCATTAACTTTGGGAAGGCTGCTACTTGGTGGAGATGGAGATGCAGGAGGAGGCATCATCATTATGACTGAGGAAACATCTCCAGAAATCAGAGAGAGGCTCCTGTTTATGCTTTAAGGGATGGAGAACACTCACATTGAAACTGTTTCCTGTGACAAGCGCTTCTATGGGCCATATGTCTTTAGGAGAAAGGCCTTAATAGATTCTCATGGGAAGTTGGGTTGCTGTCTGTGTTGGGCAGAGGGTCTGGAGAAAGGAAGGACTGTTTAGTAACAGGGCATCAGGGAAGGAAGAAGATACTGGGAAGGCAGTGAGAGGCAACATGGAAGGAGGACCTCTTCGTCATGTCCCTGTTCTTAGCTGTTGGGAAACAGCTTCTCCTAGGAGCTCATTTTAAAGCCTATTCAGCTTCACTAGGCTGAGGGATAGTTTATAAAATGCAGTAAGAGCAATTTCTGCTGACAATGGACCAGGACCTATTGAAACCAGGGGGAAAAAATGAGGAAAGACTTCTTCAGTAGAAAGGACAGCAAGACCCAAGATATAAGATACAATTTGCTAAACGCATGAAACTCAAGAAGAATGAAGACCAAAGTGTGGACACTGTGCCCCTTCTTAGAATTGGGAACAAAACACCCAGGGAAGGAGTTACAGAGACAAAGTTCGTAGCTGTGATGAAAGGATGGACCATTTAGAGACTGCCGTATCCAGGGATCCATCCCATAAGCAGCTTCTAAACGCTGACACCATTGCATACACTAGCAAGATTTTGCTGAAAGGACCCAAATATAGCTGTCTCTTATGAGACGATGCCGGGGTCTAGCAAACACAGGAGTGGATGTTCACAGTCAGCTATTGGATGTATCACAGGGCTCCCAATGGAGAAGCTAGAGAAAGTACCCAAGGAGCTAAAGGGATCTGCAACCCTATTGTTGGAACAACATGATGTACTAACCAGAACCCCGGAGCTCTTGTCTCTAGCTGCATATGTATCGAAAGATGGCCTAGTCGGCCATCACTGGAAAGAGAGGCCCATTGGACTTGCAAACTTTATATGCCCCAATATAGGGGAATGCCAGTGCCAAAAGAATGGGAATGGGTGGGTAGGGAAGTGGGGGGCTCTATGGGGGACTTTTGGGATAGCATTGGAAATGTAACTGAGGAAAATATGTAATAAAAATATTAAAAATTAAAAAAAAAATAAATAAATGAAAAAAAAAAGAAAGGACAGCAAGAGTACCAACAGCAGAGCCATGAGACTACTCATTGATGCTGACTGTGTCAGCTTCATCAGCAAAGGTTATTGAATTCTTAAGTTCCAGGTTTCTCATCATCACATAGAAGTAATCATGATGATATTTACCTTTATGGTGCCATGAACCTCTAAGGGTGATACAAAATATTATTGAGATTAGCAAAAAGACTCACAAGAAATGGGAGAATGATATGGCTGGATGATTGCTTAGTGGTTAAGAGCATTGCTGTTCTTCCAGAGGACCTGAATTCAGTTCCCCAAATCCAAGTCAGGCTACTCACAACTGCCCAAAGCTCCAACTCCATGGCACCCGATGCCCTCTATGGCCTTTGTGGGAACTCACATGCATGTAGCATTCACTCACACAGGCATAAATAAAAATACGAATGGAAAAAATCCTCAAAAAGACAAAAGGAATGGTAGAAAAGAAAAGGATGGAAGAAATTGAACCTAGCAAGAGATTTGTTTTTTTTTTAATTGGATGTTTAAAAATTTACATTTCAAGTATTATCCCAATTTCTGCCACCCCCCAGAAATCTCCTATTCTATCCCTCCTCCTCCTGCTTCTATGAGGGTTTACTCCCACCCACCTACTTCCACTTCCCTGCCCTCGAATTCCCCTATATTGGGGCATCAAGCCTTCATGGAACCAAAGGCTTCTTCTCCCATTGATGCCTGACAAGGTCATCCTCTGCTACATATACAGCTGGAGCCATGGGTCCCTCCATGTGTACTCCTTGTTGGTGGTTTAGACCCTGGAAGCTCTGGTTGGTTGGTATTGTTGTTCTTCCTATAGGGTTGCAAACCACTTCAGCTCCTTCAGATCTTTTTCTAACTCTCCATTATGGACCCCACGATCATTTTAATGGTTGGCTGTGAGCATCCACCTCTGTATATATTAGGCTCTGGCAGAGTCTCTCTGAAGACAGCTGTATCAAGCTCCTGTCAGCATGCACTTCTTGGCATCAACACTAGAATCTGCATTTGGCACCATCCCTGAGCTCGAGCTGTACTACAGAACAGTAGTATTAAAAACTGCATGGTATTGGTACAGAGAAAGACATGTTGATCAATGGAATAGAATTAAAGACCCATAAATGAGCCACACACCTATGGTCACTTGATCTTTGACAAAGAAGCTAAAACCATCCAGTGGAAAAAAGACAGCATTTTCAACAAATGGTGCTGGTTCAATGGGAGGTCATCATGTAGAAGAATGCAAATCTTTCCATTCTTATCTCCTTGTACAAAGTTCAAGTCCAAGTGGATCAAGGACCTCCACATAAAACCAGATATACTGAATCTAATAGAGGAAGAAGTGGGGAAGAGCCTCAAACACATGGACATTGGGGGAAGTTTCCTGAACAGAACACCAATGGCTTATGCTCTAAAATCAAGAATCGATAAATGGGACCTCATAAAACTACCATAAGGCAAAGAACACTGCCAATAGGGCAAAACGGCAACCAACAGATTGAGAAAAGATCTTTACCAACCCTACATCCTAGAGAGGGCAATTATCTAATATATACAAAGACTCCAGAGAACCAACTAACCCTATTAAAAATGGGGTACAGAGCTAAAAAGAATAATTCTCAATTGGGAATACTGAATGGCTGAGAAGCACCTAAAGAAATGTTCAACATCCTTAGTTATCATGGAAATGCAAATAAAAAAAACCCCAGAGATTTGTTAAGGGTGGGCTAGTTAAGAACCTGTTAGTGAACTCAGGTCTAGAAGCTCATATCACAAACAAACAACTAACAAACAAAACCCAAATCAAACCAAAAAACCCAAAACAATAAAAAAAGAAACCAATGTCTAAACAAATGTTTGGAGGAAGAAGGCTTCATTCAGTGGCTAAATTAATACAAGAGTGCAGAAGGTTTTTTGCTTAAAAGTTAGCTTTTCTTTATCAGGAAGTTTACATACAAGACAAGACTAACAGGGAGACTGACAGGCTTATTAAGGGGAGGGATGCTTGTGTGTTTTCTGGGATTAGGTAAACATCATCCAGTAAATTAGCACTACCTTTTTTCTCTCTCCTTCTGTGGTGAGGTGCTTCCTGTCACGGAACCTGGCAATTGGGTGTCTTTGGCTTTGAAAGAGGGTAAAAGATAAGAGAGATGCACATTATAGCTTTGGGTAACACATTTATCAAATGCCCAGCAGGTTCCTTACAAAGATGAGCAGAAGAACTTATGGCGGTGAAGAAGAGACACTATGAAATCAGAGAGGTTGAGCCTTTTCACCATCAACAGACACATGCAGGCCAACTGGACAGTCAGCAGTTTTGTCAAAATGACCTTCAGTCCCTTAAGAAGTATGCTAGGCGAATGTTGTCGTAATAAGCTATATGGCAGAGGTGCTACCTGAAGTAGAGATACTTGGAGGCTAATAATGCATTCCTCAGAAGCGTGGCCTTTTCGTGATCTTTTTAGTGGTGTCAGGAAAGGGACTCAAGGCCTTAAGCATTCTAGACAAGTGTTTTACACTGGGATACATCTTAAGACTTCAAATGAGTTATTTTTGAGGTTCCCAAGAGTGAGTGAATCTAAGGGGCTTATTTAGTTCTCTCTCTCTCTCTCTCTCTCTCTCTCTCTCTCTCTCTCTCTCTCTCTCTCTCTCTCTCTCTCTTAAAAATAGAAACATGGGAGAAAAGAGGAAACCCTAGATTTACAGCCTGAGTAAAGAACAGGAACAAAGATGGAGCAGAGGCTGAGGAAATGTCCACTAATAATGGGCCCAACTTGAGACCCATCCATGGCAAGGACCAATCCCTGACACTATTAATGAAAACCGACTTCGGAGAGGCTCCACCCAGCAGCTGACTGAAACAGATGCAGAGACCCACAGCCAAAGACTGGACGGAGCTTGGGAAGGAACTCTTTTGGAAGAGTTGGGAGAAGGATTGAAGACCCAGAAGGGGATAAGAGCTTCACAGAAAGACCAACAGAATCAGCTAACTTGGACTCTTGGGGGCTCTCAGAGACTGAGCTATCAACAAAAGAGCATGCACAGGCTGGACCAAGGCCCTTAGCACACATGTAGGAGACAAGAGGCTCAGTTTTCATGGGGGTCCCGCAACAGCTGGAGTGGGGTATGCCCCTAAAACTGTTCAGTGTCTGTAGAATATGCTCCCCTAACTGGACTGCCTTGTCTGGCCTCAGTGGGAGAGGATGTACCCTGCAGTTGCGCTAGGGTAGAGGGGTGGGGGAACACTGTCTCAAAGAGGAAGGGGAGGGATATATGGCAGAGGGACTATGTGACGGGGGACTGGGAGAGGTCAGCGATCGGGATATTGAATAAATAAATAAATAAATAAATAAATAAATAAATAAATAAATAAATAAATAAATAAATAAATAAGAAAGGAAAAAACCCAACGAAGGTGACCTTGACATATAATAGGATTTCAGAAATTTAATGCCTTCCAGAAACTTTACAAGATGAATGGAGTTGGCAATCTTATTGTAGGCCTTGGGTGATTGCCATACAAAGATTTCACCTCAGTCCTTCAGTGTCTTATCTGCAGAACCATATCTGTATTTCCTTAAAAGCCAGAAGGGACTGCTTCTGTGGTAGATTCTCCTTTACCCGCACTTCCAGCTTTTGTTTCTCAATTGCAC